>NC_134596.1:12007500-12100000 GCF_037038515.1 Microtus pennsylvanicus | reverse complement strand
CCCTTGTTTGATAGACCAGGCTGACCTGGAACTCACACAGATCTTCGCCTGTCTCTGCCTCCTGAGTGCTGGGATTAAAGCCCTACCCCAGCATACCCAGGAAGAGCCTACTCTCATATGCCACTTCAGACAGTGACCTCACTATGGCGATAGTCTCCAGCTTTCTTCATGAAGCCGTCTTCTTGCTTACTTCCTGTACTAGTTAAAATTGCTTGTTTGACAGCCTGATATAAAACTTGGGCTCGATTATTTTATTCCATTCAAACCTTAGATGAGTTTGATGATGTTTTGGTTCCTGTCTTCCATGCTCCAGGCTCTATCCATCACCACACCTCAGTCATACTCAGCGAACGTTCATAGGAGGTGCCATGCGACCAAAGGTTTTGCTTATGCGTGAATTCTTCTTGTATCCTTCACCTTCACTAGTGATTAGAACTGCTCTGAGTGGGTAATATCCCCTCACCTATTGAGGCTTCTCTTCCGCCCTGTTTGTCATGCAGTCAGGCTGATAGCACCATGGGATGCCAGGTGGTCTCTTAAAAACACGTTCTATGAATTTCTTGGTAGCTTCTTATAACATATTTAGATCATAATCACCCTCCCATATTTTCAAATTCTTCTCAAACCTACCTCCATCTCCACAAACAGCTCCCAACTTCTTGTTCTCTTAGAAACCAAAAGACACAAATGAAACCCAACTTGTGCTGCCCCGGTCCTCGTGAGCATGTGGCCACCCACTGCAGAGTGCTCTGCTTGCCAGGTGCTCATCGTCAAAGAAAATGCCCTCTGCTTCTCTGAGAAGCCATCACTGTTAATGCTCCTCAGCCATCCATGACAGAATGTTGGCCAGTTTTACCTTAGCCAGGTCGTGGATGAGGAAACACAGAGGATGAAGTTCAGAGTGTGGAGATTCTGTCATGTCCACAAGACCCCATCTCGCTCTGGTCCTCCACAAACCTCTGGCTCTTGTGACTTAACCCAGCCTCTCTTCCTCAATGGTCCGAAAACCTTGGAGAGGGGTTAGCCTCTCCACTGACACTTGTTCCTCCAGCTTCAGCCAGCTGTGAGTTTCTGCACTGACCGTCATCCAGCGCACAAACCTCTCTGATGAGGAATAGCGCTGCATTAATGGACGGGTAGAGATATTCAAATTTTAGGGCAATTTGGCAGGATGTCCAGTTAGCAGAATGACAGTGAGTTCATCAATGGGCCTTCTGTGTTCCTTCACTATTGTGCTTAGCCGATCTTACAGTAGCAGGTATGTATTTACTCTTGCTGATAGCGCCATACGTCTAATCAGAAAGGGGGATGTTTAAATATTGAATAAAATATTTAATACAAATGCAGCCTCTCCCATAACTTTCCTGTCAGTGTTGGAGTCACAGATGTATCTTTCCATGCACTCTGGTCATTCATGTTTATAGGATTTGGTTTTTCCTCCAGCAGCCTCCTATGAAGACTGGCCAGCACACAAGCAGCTGTCTGGTGATTACCGAGTACATCTCTCTGTGTCCCGTGACGAAGGTGTGTGTTGTCTCCAGCCATAGGGTCTTTCCATTAAGTTCTGGTGGGCAGGTAAGAGCACTGGTAAAGAACACCCCCAGCCAAGAAATAGAGAGATGTCCCAAACCTGGCACTGAGCTTTTGATTGGCAGTCTATGGCTTCTTTGATGTTTTCCTTTGGGTAGAGTTAACTCCAATTGAACTCTTCTATATGAATATATATTCAGGAAGCTTACAAAGTAGGTACCCGTGTGGCTTTTTCAAATATCCTTAGTGTTAGTTATTGCTTCCCCCAATCTTTCCTCTGTTCCAACCAGGGGATCTTTTTATTCCTGCTTCCAGGCCCACCACAACTGCTTCTGGTCCAAGGACCATCTTTTCAGTCTTTCATGGGAAGCTATTTAGTGTAAATCTTTTATTGCCTCCTGGATCTTAGGCAACTCTCAAAAGTCTGTGTCTCCTGCTCTGAACATTTTTCTTTTATTTTAAAGTGATTTTTATCTTCTCAATCTTAATACGTTTAGTCAGATTTTTATCATAACATGATAAAAATAATTTTGATATAACACTTTGCTTCTTGATTTCTTTTATTTTCTCTAACTGATTTTGATTTTTGATATAACCAAATACCTAAGGAATTATTTTGATTCAAGGCTCCGGAGGCTGGCAAAAGCCAGTGAGTGGTAGCACCTAAGGAGAGAGAGGTACATGATTCTTCAATTTATGATTAAAAAAATGGAAGAGAAAATAGCTACTGGAAAGAGATAGACAAAGAGGAAAGACTCCAAAATGCTTTATTCCAGCTCCACTACCACATTGAAAACCATTACCCACAGCTCCACCCTCCACAGTGAAAACCACAGCCCACAGCTCCACCCTCCACAGTGAAAACCACAGCCCACAGCTCCACCCTCCACGCTAAGAACCACTGCCCACAGCTCCATTCCTCCACACCAAGAACCACTGCCCACAGCTCCACCCACCACGCTGAGAACCACTGCCCACAGCTCCACCCACCACGCTGAGAACCACTGTCCACAGCTCCACCCCTCTACACTGAGAACCACTGTCCACAGCTCCCACCCTCCACACTGAGAACCACTGCCCACAGCTCCACCCTCCACACCCAAAACCACTGCCCACAGCTCCACCCTCCACACTGAGAACCACTGCCCACAGCTCCTCCCTCCACACTGAGAACCACTGTCCACAGCTCCACCCTCCACACTGAGAACCACTGCCCACAGCTCCACCCTCCACACCGAGAACCACTGTCCAGAGCTCTACCCTCCACAGTGAAAACCACTGCCCACAGCTCCTCCCTCCACACCAAAAACCACTGCCCACAGCTCCACCCTCCACAGTGAAAACCACTGCCCACAGCTCCACCCTCCACAGTGAAAACCACTGCCCACAGCTCCCACCCTCCACAGTGAGAACCACAGCCCACAGCTCCACCCTCCACATTGAAAACCACTACCCACAGCTCCACCCTCCACAGTGAAAACAACTGCCCACAGCTCCACCCTCCACACTGAGAACCACTGCCCACAGCTCCACCCTCCACAGTGAAAACCACTGCCCACAGCTCCACCCTCCACAGTGAAAACCACTGCCCACAGCTCCACCCTCCACAGTGAAAACCACTGCCCACAGCTCCACCCTCCACACTGAGAACCACTGCCCACAGCTCCACCCCTCCACACTGAGAACCACTGCCCACAGCTCCACCCTCCACACTGAGAACCACTGCCCACAGCTCCACCCCTCCACACTGAGAACCACTGCCCACAGCTCCACCGTCCACACCGAGAACCACTGCCCACAGCTCCACCCTCCACACCGAGGGTTGTTTTGACCGCTAGAGCTCTGTAGCATAACTTGAAGTTGGAGATAGTCATAATTCTAGCAGTATATTTTTTTATTCAAAATTGCTATGGTATCCTTGGTGTTTTGTTTTACTTTGTTAATTTTATGATGGAATGTTTCTCTACGTGACTCTGATTGACCTGAAACTCATTCTGTAAACCAGGATGGCCTTAAACTCAAAAAGATTTGCTCGCCTCTGGGTCACATCTGGTAGGATTAAAACTATGCACTACTGTCCCTGATCTTCTACATTAATTTTAAGATTATTTTCCAATCTCTGTGAAGAATTATGCTTGTAGTTTGATGGGTATTGATTTGCATCTGTATATTGTTTTGGTAGGATGACCGTTTTCCCAATATCATCAATCCGCAAACATGAGTGATCTCCTTGCCCTCTTCTTGTTCCTCCTCTGATTTCTTTTTTAGTATCTAATTTCTACTCTTCGGGGTCTTAAAGTTTTCATTGTTTGAGTCATTCAGCTTCTTGGTTAGGTTTATTGCATGATCTTTTGTTTATTTTTTGAGATTATGGTGAATGTGACCTTCTTCCCGATTCCTTTCTCTGTATTGTATGTCGCTATCGGTATGGATGTAGGAAGGCAACTAGTGTTTGTGCACAGGTGACTTATCTGCTACTTTGCTGAATGTGTGGGCCATCTGTTTGAGTTCTCGAGAAGAGTGTATATAGAACCATATACATAGAACCATAACATCTATAAATAAGGATGCAGTGACTTCTGACCCACCTATTTGCATCCACTTCATCCCCTTCTCTTTTCTTGATGCTTTAGCTGAGACTTCCAACATTATATTGGACAGAAGCAGAGAGAGTGGACATCCTTGTTGTCTTCCTGATTTTCCTGGAAGTGCTTTGGCCTTTACCCCACTTAGCATTATGTGTGCTGCCTGTTTGTTAAATATTGCCTATATTCTGTTGATGGATGTCTTTGTATCCCTATATTCTTCATGACTTTAATAAAAAAAAAAGGTGATTGGATTTTCTCAAAAGCTGTCCTTGCATCTACGGAGATGATCATGAGATTTCTGTCCTTGAATCTTTTTTATGTGATGAAATATATTTATTGACTTATGCCTGCTCAAGCTTGTATGAATCTCCAGTAAAAGTTGCTTAATAATAGTGGGTGATACTTGTTATTTTTCTTAAATTTGGTTTGTAAATATTTTATTCAGAGTCTTTCATCTGTGTTCTTCAGGAAGACTGTTTTCTTTGATGTTAGGTCTCTATCTTGTTTTAATATCAGAGAAATATTTGCCTAGGAAGAAGAATTTAAAAGTCTTCCTTTTCTGTCTTATTGAATAATTTCATCAGTTCTTTGATTGTCTGTGCCAAATCCGTCTATACCTGGGCTTTTTCTTACTTGGGGGATTTTGAGTATTGTATTAGTTAGGGTTTCTTTTGGGAAGAGACACCATGACCACAGCAACTCTTATAAGGAAAAACATTTAATTGCGGTGGCTCTATTACATTTTAGAAGTTATACCATTGTTAGTGGATCATGGTGGCGTGCATGCAGGCAGACATGGTGCTAGAGAAGTAGCTGAGAAGCCTACTAGTCTTTATGCTGGCTAGTTTATGTCAACTTGACAGAGACTAGAGTTATTTCGGAAGACAGAATCTCAATTGGGAAAATGCTCCTTTCAAATTGGCCTATGGGCAAACCTGTGGTGAATTTCTCCCTTGGTGATTGGTAAGGAATGTGGGGAAGCCAGCTTTCTTTAGGGCGTACTGTTTCGGGGCTCTCAATCCCGGGTGCTATAAGAAAGCAAGCTGAGCAAGTCAGTAAGCAGCACTGCTCCAAAGCCTCTACATCAGCTCCTATCTCCAGGTCTCTGCTCTGCTTCGGTTTCGGCCCTGACTTCCCTTCATGCTGGATTACAACTGTAAGCTCAAAAACCCCTTCCTTCCTTTCTTCATTATTTTTGACCACACTTTTCACAGCAATAGAAATCCTAACTAAGACAGACTTGGTTACACGTTCCTTAGTTCTACAAGCAGTGAGCAAAATTACCAGCGTCAGCCTGTGACATTCAAGTTTGATTAACATGGAGCCGTACCCGGCTGTCATTTCCACAGCTGCTTTCATAGTATTATGGCACTATTTTTTTGTAAGAAAAATGGTATTTATTTATTTATTTTATTTTTTAAAAAAATTTTTGACTCCTCTCCGCCTCCCATTTTCCTCCACCTCCCCCCACTCCTCTCCCTCTCCCCCCTCTCTTCTCCCCCTCCTCCCACTCCTTTCCCCCTCCCTCTCCAGTCCAAAGAGCAGTCAGGCTTCCCTGCCCTGTGGGAAGTCCAAGGTCCTCCCCCCTCCATCCAGGTCTAGGAAGGTGAGCATCCAAACAGGCTAGGCTCCCACAAACCCAGTTCATGCTTTGTAGGATCAAAACCCAGTGCCATTGTCCTTGGCTTCTCAGCAGCCCTCATTGTCCGCCACGTTCAGAGAGTCCGGTTTTATCCCATGCTTTTTCAGTCCCAGTCCAGCTGGCCTTGGTGAGCTCCCAATAGATCAGCCCCACTGTCTCAGTGGGTGTGTGCATTCTATTGATGCTGTGACAGAGATTGCTTGACTGGTAAAAATCCAACGATGTCTTCTGGCTTTCAGAGATGACTTCTTAGGTGGATCTGCAGCCAGAAACAGTGGCTTCAAATACAAGCTGACACACTAGTTTTGGGCGCCCCAAAATTTTCTCTCAAAATATTCTCTTCACTGTTACAGAGTGGAGACAGTCCACTAGTTGGCTACAATGCACTGTGTTAGCCACAGTCTGTTTCCACACAGCCTGGATATCCGGTCTGCCAATTACTTAGACATCCGCAAATCATCTTTTAATCCACCAAAGTTTCTTTTAGAATGTAACTTTGTAACGAGACTTAAAAATAAAGATCTGATCGTATAATTTAAATAAGCCAAGGGCAATTATCTAGTAATATAGCTTCAAATCAAAGTTAATTTACCTAAATGATTGGAAATCACTGTTAAACTCCCCAACTCGGTGATTCTTCTCTCATGAAAAGCATGAACCCAGCTGAAGGAGACGAGTGTGCTTTGTGGAATTTATTATCTTGGGTCATTTAGAAGCTTCACATATAAATTATCATCATAATAAATATAATACCATTTTTCCAAATAATAACTGAACATTGACTGAAGGGAACATACCAGATGAAGGGGAACATGAATAAAGTAATCCCACACTAGCTCTGAACAGGGTATATAATGAGGGGAATCCATATTTAACAGGGGGGCATTCACAGATCACAATGGGGAACAGGAACAGAATCCAGCATCCAGGTGTGAGAACAGGGAGAGAGAGAGAGTGGGTGGACCCATGCCATTTTGATACCCAAAGCCATGCCCAACCTGGTCCAGCCTCAAAGGCCATTGGCTGAAGGAGGTTCCCCATCACCTCCTTTTTGTGTCTAAATAAGAGAGTCCCAAATCCAATACAAAATTATATACAATGAGAACAGATATCAAGTATAAAAATTAAAATGACAATCACAATAAACAATTTTAATCAAGAAACATATACTAAATGTTTTAATAATTATTTTATCCTAAGGAATCTTAGTCTTGTATTAAATGTATAATGCAATATGATAAATATATCCTAAATTGTATCAATAAACAAAATATCTTAAACAGAGGTAGAAACATGCATGCATACAATATGAAAAAATAACTTTGCATAGGTGCACAAATATTGTAAACAGAAATAGGAACAAATTTAATATAACAAATATAATTTGAATTTGTATCAATATATAAAAATCTATGCCAATGCAAATTGTCTATAGCTCACAAGTATTCGCTCTATTACTCACTTTTATTATTAGTAGTAACACTACTAACTATCTCATTCAATTTCCTTTCTTTCTTTTTTTTTCTTTAGTGAGATCTCTGAGCCTACCAAATTTTTACCCCAACCCTCAACCCTATATCAATTAAAATCACCCTTAAATGATGTCTCTAACCCTGAGGACAGACTTTGTTGGTAGAGGGCTGTCATCTTCTAGAATTACTTCCAGCTGTCATGGGGGGTGATGTTCTTTCTATGGGATCCTGTAAAACTAAAATGATGGTTAATTTTCAAGATTACTGTCTGATATCATTGCAAATAGTCTCTGAGTAGTTGATAGGGTTTTTTCTGAAGTTCGTATTTGGAGTTCCTGTCAGAATGTTGTAATAAGGTACACCATTTCAGCTAACCAAGCTGGAACCATCTTGAGCAGCTGGTACCCAAAACAGGCCTTATAGTAGTACTATCAGCATCATGACATATCAACCAGGTCGAGTCATTGTTGTGGGGCCCCATCTTCTTTCTGGAAACTTCAAAGATTACTGCAGGAAAATCTACTGTTCATTGTGAAAAACTTAAACATTATTTATATATATAAATATTCAATGAAATGTACGATATAGACAAATAAGTATGGAGTAAAGTAAAACTTTTCCTAAAATCTTTCTTCTTGCTGTCCCATACCAGATGGCTCCTGACATAAGACAGAAACATCTAGTAAGCATCATTTTCAGTTTTTTTAAACAAACAAACAACTAGTTTGTTTTTTTTTCAACAAATGAAGAGACTAAATTAGTAATAAGAAAAATAAACACACACACACACAGGACATTAACTGACATATACAGAGAAGTAGATCAGCTTCACGGAAGACTCTAGAGGAGAAAAGGTGCTCTTCAAGTAATTCTATGATTCTAATATAATCTTAATATAAAAACCAAATACATTACAAAAAAATAAACAAACAACACAAACCAACAAAAACGCTTTCTTTTTCTCCTTTTGTTGAAAATAGACTTTTATTATACAACATGTTCTGATTACTGTTTCCCCTCTTTCTGCTCCTCCCAGTTCCTTCCCGTCTCCCCTTCCATCCAGCGCCACACCCTTTCTGTCTCTCCTTAGAAAACCAACAGGCATCTAAGGAATAATGATAAAATAAAATAGAATCAAACAAAAACAAAAATAGAGTAGGATAAAACAAACAGAAGAAAAAGAGTTCAAGAAGGACCACAAGAATCACATACAAATGCAGAGACACACATGGTTGCACATATGCGAATCCCTTAAAAATAAAATCAGAAGCCATAATATTTATACAAAGAGCCTGGGTGGTTAAAAACAAACAAACAAAAAGCCCTGACTCTACATTATGAGAGAAAGAACTTCCAAAGACGTCATTGGGTTTCGTGTGAGCGGACCATTTATTGCTGGGCATATGACCTACCTTTAAAGAGTGGTTTGTTTCACCACTGAGATTCCTTTGAGAAAGATAAGTGTTAATTTTCAAGTTGTTATCAATTGGAGAGAGCCTCTGAGTTAAGGATCGGGTGTGTGTTTACTTCCTGATCTAGGTATTCATCTGGTGTAGACTCATGCAGGCTCTGTGTGTGTTGCCACTGTCTCTGAGTTCACATGTGTGTCAAAACTGTTGTGTCTCGAAGGCTTTATTTTCGTGGTCTGCCTCCAACCCTTCTGGCTCTTACAATCTTTCCCCTTCCTCTTCTGTAGAGTCTTGAAGGGAAGGGTTTGATGGAGACATCCCATTTAGGACTGAGTATTCCAAGGTCTCTCGCTCTGTGCATGCTTTTGGACTGTGAGTCTCTGTTTTCGTTTCTATCTGCTGCAGGAGGAAGCTTCTCGGATGACAGCTGAGTGAGACACAGATTTAGGAATGTAATAAAATGTCATTAGGAGCCTTTAATTGCTATGTTCCTGTAGAAGAACTTTGGTTTCCCCCAAGGTTCCTGGCATATCTAGTCTCGGGTTCATGACTACCAAAGCATTGTTAGGTGTGGGTTTCATCTCATGGAGTAAGCCTAAAGTCAAACCAGTTATTGGTTTGTTAAACACATAAGCATTGTGCCCTTTGACATCAGGATATCTTGCAGGCAAGTCACCACTGTAGCTCAAAGGGTTGGTGTTTACCTTTCTTCTTTGGTAGAGGGCAGAGTAGTACCCAGCATCTTTACGGTGAGAGCTCTAGATAGGTATCAGCTTGATTTCCCCATGTTCAATGAGTTGTACAGATGTTGTCTTCTTCAGTTGGGCCCTACTATCAGTTTGTGGAGAGCAACCAACAGTCTTGGCAATAGCATTGGTTGTTTGGAGCCTCCCAGGAGAACATTTTGGTGAAAAACTCAATTAGATATAACCCATTCCCATTACTTGAAACTTCATTTGGTGACAAGAACTTTCCAGTTGGGGCTCTGTCTGTCTCCCTGATTGGTTGGTGATTTCTCTTAGGTCGCCTCCATAGATGTATACATTTTAGGGAGCTTCTTCTGTATTAAGTTTCCATAAGTTACGATCTCTCAAATGGCCCTTAGTTTCAGCTGTCCCTCTCCGTATTCCCTTGCCTTTTTCCCTGCATCCCTGCATCCCTGCATCCCTGCATCCTTGCTTTATCTGCCAGTTTTACTCTCTTGCTTATCCATACGTAACTGTCAATTCTATTCCCTTTTCAGAGAGAGATCCACCTCCAGCCCCTTATTTAAACAAAATCGTCTCTAAAACTGTAGCTGTCCAAACTAGGAGCATATGAAAACAATTATGCGTAATGACTGTGTTGGATTCATCTTAGATGTCCGAGGCTGACTTGACGTTGAGGAACTGTAGATGTGTGTTATGAGCCCTGCTATGTCTGCAAGACGCTGTTTTTGTGGAGCCATCCACTGCCTCTGGCTTTAACAGTCTTTCAGCCCCCTCTTCTGCCTAGATTGCTGAGCCTTGATGTGAGGGGATTCATTAAAAAAAAAAAAAACAGGACTGAGTGCTCTGAACTCTCTCTCTCTCTCTCTCTCTCTCTCTCTCTCTCTCTCTCTCTCTCTCTCTCTCTCTTTCTCTCTCTCCATCTTGTCCAGTTGTGGGTCTCTTTGTTAGGAAGCTTTTCTGATGAGGGCTGAGTGATGCACTGATCAAGATACAAAGGGCCCAGTTTACACAGTAACTCACAGAAACTGTGACAGTAGACCCGGGGACCACACACATTCAAGCCAGCCAAATTCCAACATGGAGAAGAGGAAGTGCACACCAAGTCCCACCTCTAACCAAGAAGCCTGCAGTTGCTATCTCTTGGCAAAGGGGAAGCAATCAATATTCTCTGATAGAATGTCTCTAGGCTTCTCAAACTTACTTCAGGGAGGGGCCACTGGTCAGCAGGAACTGACCAACTTGTTTCATGGTTTGGTTTTGTTTCATTTTCTCTACAGTTTGTCTTATGGTTGTTGCTGTTCTTGCTTGTTTTGACTTCTCTTTTATATATTTTGTTGAAAGAGAGAGCGACCAAGAGATATTGTGAAATTGGCCAGAAAAGGAGGTGGGAGAAATCTGGAAGGAGTTGGAAGAGGGGAAAGAATATGATAAAAAATACATCATATTAGAGGAAAAGCATTTAAATATCAAGGTACAGACAAGTAAAAGGAAGTGACATAAATAAATAGATGCAAACGTCATGTTAATAAAATGAAAAACCAAAGCTACATGCTTGTTTCAATAAATTAGAAAAAGCATTTAGCAAAATATACTACTTATGATAAAAGAAGCAAATACCCCACATCGGCACTCTGGAAATAGGTGGATGGCGAGAGGTTTTGCTCACAGAGGACATCGTATGCAACAGTGAATGGGGCGCTTCCCTGGACACCCCACCACAGCCTGAAATGTTTTCATTTCCCATCTACTCAGCACTGTGATGAAGGTTTTAGCTGAGATGCTCAGACAAGAGGGAGGAGCAAAACAAAATACCCTCAGGAGAAAATAATTTAAATTCTTATTTGTCGATGACTTGGTTGTATTGCCAAATCTAAGGAATTCATTAAAGAGTTAGGGAACTAGTAAAGAATGCAGAAAAACTGCCTTTCTGCATATGTAATGAGCAACTTTAAAAGGAAATCAAGGAATGAATTCCATTCAATTCAGTAAAGCATCGAAAGGAATAAAATACAGGAGGGGGGGAGTTTAACAAAAAATGAAAGCTGTGAAACTGAGGCCATATTGGGTTAGCAGAAAGAAACCTGTGCGTATGCTGGAGAAACTCGACATTGCAACCTAAAGCAGCCACATTCCCCAAACTGATCCACTCTGCCTTAGACTCCAACTCCCATGAACCACGTGTAAAGGGTTCCTGTCTAGAGCAGTGGTTCTCAACCTTCCTAATGCTGCCAACTCTTTAAGACAGCTGTTCACGCTGTGGTGGCCTCCAACCATAACATTATTTTCATTGCTACTTCCTAACTGTAAGTTTGCTCCTGGAATTGTAATGTAGATACCTGAGGGTCTTAAGCAACCCCTGTGAAAGAGTCATTCAAACCCTAACGGGGTTGCAACCCCCAGGATAAGAACAACTGGTCTAGAGAAGGTAGGGAACTCTTACAACTCAATATTAGGGGAGAAAAAATAGTATGGGGCTTGATTATGATCCCGGAACTGTGGCACAACTGGCTGTCAGTCCCATGGTCACATGACATGGAAGGGAAGATGATGGTGTCTTTACTATTGTTCATTGATAGAGGGTCGGCTTAGCACGCTCATGGCCTAGGGTTCAATCCGCAGCAGTGCAAAGTAAGAAAGTGTAAAAGGAATACCACTCGTAAGCAATACGATATGGGACAGTGGGAAGGTTGGAATGTAATCACTCCTGTTGCCATACCTGGTCCTCAAATGGTTATTTAGTTTGCAGTTGGTTTGGGGGTGGCAATCGACATAAACAGCACAGATGGGAGGAGACTTTAGGGGACACTGGCATCATTTAGTGCAGGGGACTTTGTCCTCTACAGTTAACTTTCTCCTAGTACTCAGAGCCCTTCAGGCTAGAAGGACAGCAGCCTGTTTCCTTCCTTCTCTGTTGCTTGTCCAAAAGAGCATCCCAAGGGCTTTACTGAGTCCCGCCCCTCCCCCCATTGCTGCAGTGGTACTCAAGTGAATTCAGGTGCTCGACTAATAATTTCCTGCCCTCAGCTCTCATTTCTCATAGCCAGACCATTTGAATTTCGCTTCCCTTTGAAGATTGATTGACATTTCAACAACTCTTCTAAAGAAAGTAGTTTATTGGAACGAACAAGAGCTTTGTTTACTCCAGACCAGGAGGAGTGTGAAGAGTCACTTGGATGACTTGACAAAGAAATCGGTTCTGGGGTAGGTCATAGAATATGAGCATCCATGTAGGCTGGATGCAATATTAGGCACAAATGAGGAGAGGCCTTTGCCACATTTAGAACTCAAGTTTGTTGTGCTTACCAAGGGAAGTGTGGACTCCACATTGTATTATATACAATGGCCCGCAGAGATGATTTTCTTTAAGCATGAAGTCATGAACTCAGCTCTGTGCTGACAACGACCTAAGGAAGCTGAGGGTCCCACTGAAAACTAAGAATGGGGAACGTAATTTTCCAAACGATGACAAAATTTTGCTGCAAAATTGCAGCCTTGTTTTCCAGCTGCCCGAGTTTCTGAATTGGTTGGTAGGAGTAAACAGAAGGGAGAAATGACATAATTACATTATAATCTCCACAATAAAAGAAAATTGAAAAAGATATTTAAAAATAGAAGGACCATCAAAGAAAGTAAACAAAATCCTGCTACATCTGAGATTCAGCTTGCTTAAAGAGGAGTTGGCTTTGGCTTAGGCCGTGGATGTTGAGCCTCGTAACTACGGAGATTCTCAGGTGGGATGGACAAGGGTGATTCACAGCTCATCTGGCTTCTGCCTCGTTGGCTGCTGCTACTGAACCCTGTGAGGAAGGGGCCGGGCTCCTGCACCACATCACTGGCCTGCCTGGGTTGGGGAGAACCTAGATGGCGCAAGGAAGGATGATAGATTGTAAAGTCACAGCCTGGTCACTGTGTGCCTGCTACAACCAGACACTCAAGCAGCTACATCAGGGAAGGAAGGAGGCAGAAGCGGGACAATGATGCCAGCATAGGCAGTATTAGCTGGCTTTTCCGAAGATGGCACGTAAAGGTGACCTTCTTGCACTATGGATACCTTGGGAAGTGGTAACCCTGGCATCTTGATTTTTACTGTAGACTGTGGGTTGCTACAACAGAAGACCTCTGAATAAAGTAACTGATAAAATACAGAAATGGATTTTCTTATTGCACAGAGCATTGGGAAATCAAAGAATAAGGGTCTGGCATATTTGGGACCTGTTTGTGGCAGTGGTGTTGGGATGAGGTTGACCTCAAGGCTTGGCAAGTGTTGGGAAGTCGTTTTCCACAGACCTGCTCCTCCAGTTTGACACTGAGGGTGTAAGAGGAATCACAGTTCTATCACACAATGATATTGTCACTTGGTAAAGAGATAAGGCAAGTCTCCTGTGGCCTAGTCACCTTCCCAGCCCACCTCATTGCCATCATCCAGATTGGTCAAGACTTTGGCATGAATCTCAGGGAAACTTGACTCTAAAAGAAGAGCAACATTCTCATTGCAGCTCTACTGACAAGACTGCCATTGTTTGGAGACCACGGGCAATGTCCGAGCTCCCCCAAACTAGGATGCATATGGGAACATTCCAGCTCCCCCTGAGAAAAATGTTGGATGTGGGAGAGGAAAGCACTGGAGGAGGGAAACTGTTGAACAACTAAAGAAGAGCGAACCTTGACTGACAGCTGGAATTAAGCTCCCTTCGCCATACTTGTGACACACTTAAGGACCCATTGTCTGGGCCAGGAAGAGCCCTCTGACCTTGGCCCCAGGTGGCCCAGCAGAATTTCTTAGCGTGGTTTGCAGGATCAGAGGATCTGCTGCATGCAAATCTTACTCGCTCAGTGTTTCAGACCAGAAGCTGCACCCGACTCTCTTCGCTTCACTGTCTACCTTGCGTTTGCAAGGCAGGAAGATATTCGTGGGAGCTTTCTCAGCTGCACAGTGCAAGGACTTCAAGAAAATGTCCACTGATGGTATTTCCTCAGAGAGGATGCCATCCCGGCACTTTGACGCTCCTGAAGGACAAGGAGACTATGAGGGTTTGGCTTGGGAGAGCCTCTTTTGTGAAGGTAAGGAGCTTCTGAGGTGGTGGGAAATTGTTGAAAGGGTTCCCGCCTTTGGAAAGCCCTGCTCTACACAGGGATGGCAGGGACAATGAGGACAGATCCTGGAAACTTACTGCCTGAAGCATGGGGGAGCAACAGGTGTGAACAGCTAAAGGGCTTCTTGCCCTTGATCACCGATCCCTTTCAGTTGGGCAGTTGAGTGTGTTCCTGTTCTATAAGGTTAAAAAAAAAACGCTGATGGATTACCTTCCCAGAGCTCTGACCACTGATGTTCTGGGGGAGAGCTGGGGTACATGTCCGTTTGCAGGACTGACTCCAACCATGCTGAATGAAAATTGGTGTCCTAGATTATGCAGCAGCCTTTTTCTCTCCAAGGGACGATTAGCAGCAAGAAAGAGCATGAGCATCCCTTCCTCTGTGCCCCAGCTTCAGAAGGCAAGAAGAAGGTGCAGGAAAACATGCCCTGTGTGCTGCCGGGGATGCTCACTTTCGCTGGTAATTCCTACTCATTATAACAAGAGTGCTAAGGGAGGCTGTCTTTCTGAAAGGTTTCAGGTTGCTGTCTGTTTCTTCATTATATTATCAGCCAAATAAGACCCCTTGTCTGGGCTTAAGTAACTGCTACCAACGTGATAGCTTCTAATGTAGCAAAGAAGAACCTCTCAGCCTCCGATGTAGTTCTTGGATCACTTGCAAAAAGAAAAAGGTCAAATAGCAATTTTGAAAATAATCATCTGATATTCTTCTGCAAACCAACCACTGTGCTGGGGCCTGCATATGCATTTTTATTTGTTCTCTGAAATCCTTAGAGCAATTACCGGAGAGAAGCGTTATTACCTTCACTTGTCAAATAAGCCAGTAGCCGCTTTGCCAGATGCGTGGAGGAGTTTGCAGACCTTGGGAAAAATACAGACCTGGAATGAATTAGATGTTGCTCATGAGTAAAAGGTGATTGATGTCCTAATTATTTATTTGCTTCGATGTAATTAGAGAGCTGGAGATTACGGGTGCACAGATGGCAGTATCCTAAGGCAGTGTGCACACACGAGGACTTCCTGCAGCGAGTTTCCTATCGTGTGTGATACAGAAGGGAGTCTATTGCTTCATAGCCAGTGTCTAAATGGTAGCTACCGAAAATTCACGCGCGGTGTCTGAAAGGCTCAGGGTGTCACTCATTTTGCATTGACAGCGCCCCCACCATTACATTGTGCGTCCTGAGTCAAGGTCCTTGTGAGCACTTTTCTTTGCCTGTTGATCTAGTTTGATTCAGGGCTGTGTATAATACCGCTGCACATAGTGGACCCGTGTTGCTAAAATCCTTCCCAAGGGAAAATGTAAACAGTATCTATCCCTCTTCCTAAGGTCCCAAGGAGAAACCAAGGCACGACTGCACTAAAGTTCACTCTGGAGAACCAATGAGTCTATTGGACTTCCTTACAGAGGGCAGGCGAGGTATTCTCTGCAGGGATGTGAGTCCTCCTCTTCCAACCCACTGCACACAAAAAGCCTTACCCAGGAGGGATAAGGGGTCCCTTTAGTCCCATGGATGGAGTTTCCCTTGCCTGTCAGATCCAAAGGAAACTCCAGTTCTCCAGACCCCAAAAGGCAGTCAGTCCTCCACAAGAAAGTTTCATGAGGTAAACAGTCAACAGACCCAGGTGGGATAGTGGGACAATCCTTTTGCAAGGAGATGTAGCTTTACTCCTAAGATGGTGTTTGCTTGGCTCAGAGGATAGCCTTTCCCAAAAGGCTGTTCTATGGAGAAGTCTGAGGGTTATGGAGCCCAAACAAGAATAGGACTCCATCAACCTCAGATATTCATGCAAGGTAGACAAGAACTCTTCACGCTGCCTTTGCTTCATCATCCTTCCCAATGAAACAAATAGGCAGAGAGCAGAATTTATATCTGTCTTGCAAGCCTATTTTCTATAAAAACAACAAAATGGATGACCAAAAATCCTTGAAAAGACTGAGCAAGATGGCTCAGTAAGTAAAGGCACTTGCTGAGCAAGTTTGAAAACCAAAGATTGATCCCTGGAATCCACACAAAAATGGAGAATGAAAATCATTCTTGATAAAGGCTTCCTGCCAATGACACCTGAAAACACTATAATGTGATGCCTCCAATCTACGTAACAGGAGGCTGCTGGTGCAAATTCTAGGACCTACTAAACAGGTCGTCATAGGGAGGGGCTCAACAAACCTTTGGATAACTCTTTAAGGACCTGTGGCCGCACCTTAACACTCTTCATGTCTGAGTGGGTGAGTTAACAACAGTTGTGTAGGTTGGCCAATATACGGTTTATGCATTTTGAGCTACCTTGAGTTTGTAGCATGCCCAGGAGGGCAAGGCCTTTGTTCTTCAACACTGTCCAGTGATAACTTCATACCAGAGATCTTGCTCATGTCCAGTCTTTCGTTAATCTGATGTGAATATAACATTGACAATGTAGATGACGGTTTTGACATTTGAAAATATTATGTGGCTTTAATTAGCATGGTGATTACTTGTTCTAAAATGCTAGGTGCCCAAATATTCTGAAAGGTCATACGAACAAATCTTCAGTTTTCTTGATTAACTATTCGAACTTTTTGAATTAGAAGTGATTTAATTGAATAGCGTTAGAAGATGATTCATTTAGTTCCCCACCCATGTGAAAATTCTCTAGGCTAATTAGAAATTTAAATTTCATAAAAGTATGGGAATGAGATTATCCAAATTCTATCCTCACCAATTTTCTTCTCTCATAGTGAATATTTATACTAAAAGCTCAGTGACTTCCCCTGTGAATGGAAAGTTAGTGATAATATCACAAAGTAGGGGCTGGGCGTGCATCCCAGTGGCCCCAGCTGAGAGAGAAAGTGAAGAACAGAAGCCAATGATCATGAGATTAATGAAGATGGTTGAAGGACAGAGATGAGAGATGAGAGCGAGAGAGCACAAGAGAGTTTTTTTCCCCTGTTAAAAGGGGAAACACTATTACAATGGAGAAAGTTAGGTCTCTGTATGATAATATGCTAGATGGTTTAAAAAACAAAACAATTAAATAAGTGAATATATAATGTAGATGGGATTTATGCAATGTCAGTTTTAAACATTATGAGTTTTATCACTTTTGCTTTATCACTTAAAAGTTGGTTAATTGGAGTGCTAAGATACAATTCTTAGAAAAGCTTTTTTAAAACAGATCACAGAAACAGTTAGATCCAAACAGAGGAATTTAAAGGAGAACCAATTGCAACATTGCATTATAAGGTTAGAGAGGAGCACCTAAAGTTTTCAAACAAACAACTTTAATTTATCCAGCCACCGTACAGGAACAACTGACAAATAATAGATAGCCCCAAGGCTGTGTAAGAGCTGAATGGACTCCTGTGGCATGTTAGATTTTTTTTTATTAATTTATTTATTTATTAAAGATTTCTGTCTCTTCCCCGCCACCGCCTCCCATTTCCCTCCCCCTCCCCCAATTAAGTCTCCCCCCAGCCCGAAAAGCAATCAGGGTTCCCTGTCCTGTGGGAAGTCCAAGGAACCCCCACCTCCATCCAGGTCTAGTAAGTTGAGCATCCAAACTGCCTAGGCTCCCACAAAGCCAGTGCGTGCAGTAGGATCAGAAACCCATTGCCATTGTTCTTGAGTTCTCAGTAGTTAGATTTAAGGAGAGTCAAGGAAGTGATAGTTTCGTATGGCATATTGTAGTGGGAGGCTGCTTGTTTGTTCCCAGCTGCTTAGCCCCAAAATAACCACACAGAAACCGTATTAATTAAATCATGGCTTGGCCCGTTAGCTCTAGCTTCTTATTGGCTAAATCTTACATTTAATTTAACCTATTTCTATTAATCTGTGTATTTCCACAAGGCTGTGGCTTACCAGGTAAAGTTCCAGCTACATGGCTTCTCCCTGACTCTGCCTTCTTTCTCCTAGCATTCAGTTTAGTTTCCACTGCCTACCTCTACTCTACCCTTTCAGGCCAACCCAGTTTCTTTATTAACAAATGGTATTCACAGCACACAGAGGGGACTCCCACATCATTTTGTGAAGTAGATGCTAAACTTGTGATCAACTTGTAATAGAATTATCTTTCAAGACTGTAGAGTCTTGGTTACAGCAGTCTTGGAGTCTAGTCCTTATTTATAGTGGAGGACCTGGTGGAGAGATAAGTCTAAGACCATTGAACAATGAAGTAAGGTTAGAATTATGGTGATCTCCCAAGACCAACATCTTGGATAAGAAAATTATGCTAATGAACAAAGGCAATGTCTATATGATGACCACACCCTGGCTTTATGCCTCTCCACAGCTTTGAATGCTTGGTACATATCTGATGAAGCAGGAAAGAAAATTGAGTTGTTAAAGTTATCCAAGGCCCAAAAGAAACCTTCACTGATTTCTTACAAAGTTTGACTTCAGCTGTAAATAGAATGATACCAAATTCGGAAGCTAGACAACTAATAATTGAATCTCTGGCTTTTCTAATGGTAATGCACAATACAAAAGGAGAGCCACTAAAGGCAAGAGTAGTACCCTTGGAGGAATGGATCCAAGATAAAATCAATATTGAATCTCATAACCATGATAATGCTTGGACAGGAGAGGTGATTTCCAAAGGTTTTAAGAAAAATTGAAATGTCAAATGTTTCAATTACATTAAACAAGGTCACCTAAAAAGGGATTGCAAACAGGGTGTTCCTAGAAAAAAATGTTTTTCTTTTTTTCTAAGCAAAATCCAAACAGACTGATCCTCCATTCTGAATTATGCAGAAGGCATGATGTCAGACTTTGTACTAATGAGTGTAGTTCAACAAGGGACAGTCAAGGTAACCCTTTGCCATCAGGAAATGCCTTGAGGGGCCTCTCACAGACATCCATGCTAAATTCAGTTCAGTCATTTCCTGTCATTGTGGAGGAAGCTCCTTCCCAGAGCTATTAAAGTATCTAATGTCTATTGTAGGAAACCATATCGCTCTGGGTAACAGAATAGTTTTAGAAGAAAGAAGAATTGAGGAGAAACCATAAAGCAAATATTTTGGCAAACTTCTATAAATGAACAAAAACCAAAATTAAAAATCCAAATAAATAACATTGTCATTGAAGGTATGCATGTAACAATAATCTTGTCAGAATCTTGGCATCAAAATTGGCCTCTTCAGGAGGTAAATGTTCAACTTTTAGGAATGGAAACATTATCTATGATAAAATAGAGCACAAGATGGGTTGAATGTATAGGACTGGAAGGACAGAGAGGAAAATTAAAGTCATATGTGTCTAACATAACATTTAATTTATGGGGGTGTGATGTGTTGCTGCAATGGAATACTCAGATTAACATTCCTCCAATCTTAGAAACAAACCATACATTAATGTATGATTCTTGGGAAAATATTAGAAGGGATTATAAAAAATAGTCACTGATCATTCAGGTTGTTCAAGTACAGAGCACAACAGTCGCTGCTCCTTCAAAGAAATCAACAGCCCTACCTTTACAATGGTTAACAGACAAACCTCTATATTTGAGCAATGGCCTTTAACTATAGAGAAACTTCAGGCCTTAGAATAACTGGTACGGGAACAGTTATTCTATGCTCAGCATATTGATGAATCAACTGGTCCTTAGAATCCTTCTGTATTTGTTGTTCCAAAGAAATCTGGAAAATGGCAAATGGTAACAGAACTAAGAGTTGCTAATAAAGTAATTCCACCTGTGAGTTCTTTACAGTCTAGAATTCCTTTGCTTTCTCTATTACCTAAAGGATGGCCTCTTACAGCTATTGATTTTAAAGATTGTTTCTTCACTATACCTTTACAAGAAAAAGACAGAGAAAATGTTTCTTCATGGTACCTACTTATAATAATTCTCTGCCTGTGAAGAGATATCAATGGATGGTTCTCTGACATGGGATGTTAAATAGCCCCACCCTGTGTCAATATTTTGTATGATAGCCACTGGAAATGATATGTTATCAATTTCATCAATCTATAGTTTACTTTTACATAGAAGACATCTTACTAGCTGGTTCAAAAGTAGATACTTTAGAAAGAATGTTTGAAGAAGTAAAGAAAATTTTGCCATGCTCGGGATTACAAATTACTCCTGAAAAAATACAAAGAAGAGACTCTATTAATTACTTAGGATATAACTTAGGATATAAAATAGGTCTACAAAAAATTAGCCCCCAAAAGGTGAAAATTAGGAGAGATCGATTGCAGACTCTTAATGACTTTCAAAGATTACTAGGAGGCATTACCAATTTAGGACCCACTATTTGGGTAAAAAAAAAATGATAACCTGAATGATTTGTTCAAAACTTTAAATAGTCATAAGAACTTAAATAGTTCAAGAGAATTATCAGCTTAAGCTGAGAGAGAATTAACTTTGGTGGAAAAGAAATTACAGAGCTATGTAGATCAGAAGCTTAATTTCTTTCTGGTGATATTACTCTCCAAACATTCCCCTACAGGAATATTAATGCAAAGTGAAGCTATTATCTTAGAATGGATCTTTTATGGCATAAAAAGAGTAAAAAATAAAAACATATGCGGAAAAGGTCTCTGAGTTCACTCTAAAAGAAAAATTGAGACTTTGTCAATTAACAGAAATAGACCCAGTAAAAACTGTAGTACCTTTTGCAAATTATAAAATTGACAAATCCTGAGCAGAAAGTGAACCTTGGCAAAGAGCTTGCAGTGGGAAAGATTAGCAACAACTATCCCAAAAGCAAGAGAATTTAATTTACAAGAAGAGATAATTGGATTGTTCCTCAGACTGTATGGAGAACACCAATATCCAAAGCCCCTACATTCTATATTGATGCAAATGAATCAGAAAAGGCAGATTACAAATCAGAAAATTTATGTAAAGTGGATCAAAGCCATTATGATTCTCTCCAAAAGTCAGAATTATATGTTATTCTCATGGTATTAATTGATTTTATGGAAACTCTTAACATAGTTATTGATTCAAAATATGCAAAAACAGTTGTTTTGCATATTTAAATTGCTGAATTTATACTAGATAATACAGAATTGAACTTATTATTTATTCAGTTACAATGAATAATCAGGAATAGGAATCATTCTGCCAGGTCCTCTAGCACAAAGTAATGAAGAAATGGATCAGCTATTGATAGCAAATGTGCTGGAAGCCTCAAAATTTTATAAAGAATTTAAAAAAGGTTTTTGTATAAAAAAAGCAAAGGTTTGAAAAAAGATTTTTCTATCATTTGGCAACAAGACAAAGAAATTATAAAGAAATGACCTACTTGTCCTTTATTCATACAAACTCCACTACCAGCAGGAAGTAACCCAAGGGATACTCAAAGGAATGACATCTCGCAGATGGATGTGTTCTATTTGGTAGAATTTGGAAAATTAAAATATGTATGCCACACCATTGATGCCTATAGGGATTTCAATGGGTGACTGCATTGAGTTCTAAAAAGGTTGATTCAGTTGTCAAACATTTGCTAGAAGTGATTTCAGGTTTGAGTCTCTATCAGGCAACTAGGAAATAAGACTTTGTACGCTGGGTGTACATAACAAATATTGATCCTTTAACCTCTTTGAGATCTGCTGCACATGACATTTAAAATGTTAAGTTTTCTGCAGTGAACCATGACCATGCATAATAGCAACATTTGAAGTCTCCAAAAGGATGCTGGAGCCCTACAATGATTCTACCAGGACTATGACATCACCACTAAGCTGAAAAGCACCACCCATAGATCAGCTTTAGACTACAAACTGCTAAGGACAATTTTGAGGTGGCTAGCTGAGATGACCCAGTGTCACAGACTACTCTAGCTTGAACCTGAAACAAGTCCTATGCTCTCATTACTAAGAGATTGGGCAACAAATGATAAAGCTACTTCTCCCAGGACATGAAAATTAATCCAAATTTTTCATTTCAGGATCCCCTAAAGATGTTGTTACCCCCAGACAGAAAGAAGTAAATTTAAGAACACCATGCCCACATTCCCAAGAGGTAGGGTGAGTGATTTTTGTCTCGCTTTGGGTTATGGATATTTGTCATTGTTTAGGGGGGGTTGGTCACAAGTTGTTATTGGTAATGGCCAGGAAGAAAGCTGAAGAAAGATGTTTAGATTCAGGA
Source organism: Microtus pennsylvanicus (assembly GCF_037038515.1). Classification (NCBI taxonomy): domain Eukaryota; kingdom Metazoa; phylum Chordata; class Mammalia; order Rodentia; family Cricetidae; genus Microtus; species Microtus pennsylvanicus. The sequence goes on along the minus strand of NC_134596.1, from coordinate 12,077,483 downwards.
TTCTTGTTTTGGAAAGAAAGAAGGGGATATGGATATGATAGGATAAAAAGGTAGATTATTAAATCTACTCTGAAAAGAAAAAGGGAAATATAGAAATAGGATAAAAATGTAGATTATTAAGTCTACTTTTAAACCAAAAAAGCAACTTCTGGTTTTAAATATTTTACATTGATGTGGATTTTTGTATATTGATACAAATTTAAGATTATGTTTGTTAGAACATACTATATATACATTTCTAATCTTATTCAAGGTATTATACCTATACAGCTCATTTAACAATGAAATGCAAATTTTAGCCCTTGAAAGTTATTATTACCAGCTCTTTAGGATGATAAGGAAATGCAGGTTAACAATTAGTCACCCATTACAACCAAGCTTGTAGTCAAATTAAGTATGTTTTCAAGGTCAGAGATTTATTTTAGGTAGACAGATCATCTTAAAACACTTCAAAAATCTGCAGAATATGCCATTTAAGATGTCTTAATAGCATCGGTTCTTTTTGTTCTTGTTGTAGACAATGAGACATGTCTGCTTCTAGCAACACTAATCTATGTCAGAGGAGATGATGGCATAGAAAAAACTCCATATGGAGTTTAGTTTTCTTGTGGAAAAAGTTAGACACTGTGCAGGAAAGTGTCCTTGCTTTGACTGCTGAGAATTTGCTGTCCAAATTGGACAAGCAAGACACAAAGAAAGTGACTGCCAAACTTTGCCAAGATAAGTAAGACAGTCCTTCAGAATTTCCTGGTTCACAGAAATATCTGCCAGATAATGTTAGGCTGGTAGTCTGAAGATGGATGAGGGATGTTACAGAGGAAACCTGGGTGACTGTCCAGGCAGACAGCTGTTTCTGTCATTTCTCATTTTTTGGAAGTTGCTTGCTTGTACTTCCTGCTTACTCAGGTAATTCCTGAGTATTTCCTTCCCAGGTTTCTGATGGAATTGAAGATGTTATAGTTGTAGTTATAGTTTTCTTTGTTACCAAATTCAGAACAAAAATTCACTAAAGATATATAAAATGTTAAGTCTGAGAGACATACAAAGCTAGCTTTGGTAATGCAAGTTAGAATAGAAAGTGAATTAGGTACAACTTTGGGGGTCACCAAGATAGGATAGATATGGAATATTTTCTCTGAATCTGTTATTTTTTTTATACCAGAAAAGACTTCTTGGGCATGGGTTTAACCAATAGAAAATTTTTATTAGCTGGCAGATGACTATACTAGATGTTTTGGATCCCACTGTAGACCTGGGCCTTCCTCAGGGTGAGTTTTTAAAGCACAAAACCATGTCCTCTGTTGGCATACTTCAGTTAACAAGAGCAGTTAGGAAGAAGCAAAACTACAGATGCCAAAAAGCAAGGTTAGCACATTTAGAGCCTTTCCCAGAACTATGGACTTTGATGGATTAAGTATTTGTTTTAATTTTTGCTGGTGGTGCTGTCTACATGTTAAGTTTTACAGCCTGAATGACCGTTTAATGTAAAGTTGTGTTAAGGTCTGGGGCCCTACTGATATCTGGGGCTCAGTTACAACTTGTCCCAGTGTTTTGCCACCCTGGGGTGAGCCCTGCCAAATATCTGCTCAATATCCAAATCCTTCTATTAGCATGAGGAAGTAGTCTCTCATGCCTCATTCCAGGCCAGCACAGGTCATGCTAAAACTTCTAGTTTCCTGGAAGCAGTGTGGAAGTTGTCATTTATTTCCTCTGAGTAAGAAAGGACAATGCTGAAAAACTGAAAACCACTCTGAATGCTAGGATAGCAGATCAAAGAAAAGTTCTAAAATCTGGGTCTAGAGATTCAGGGGCACAATGCGCTCACTCGAAGGAGGGACTGCTTCAGCCAGACGGTAGTGTGGATGCTTACATGCCAGCTTTGTGAAGTAATACAGTTGAATGTGGAAGAGCATGCCAGAAGTCAGTGCTTTGAAGCTCCATATTTAGAGGGTCAATCATAGAAAAGCCACCAAATTCGTTTTTCTTGGTTTTTGATGGAAATTTGAGAAATCCCTTCATCGCTCACACAGTTTTTAAGAAATTTTTGGGATGTGTGTCAATGCCTTTCTCCATAACTGGCATCTGTTCTCTGTGAGAGATGATGTTATGGAGTTTATCTGAGGAGGGCAACAATAATCTCCTTGCTCTGGTTCCATTCTGTCTTCTTGTTTCACCTCTGAGGACTGTAATTTAACCACAGTCTATAGAATTCCCTTCCAACCTCATATCTATTACTATATCAAATTATTCTATGTGGTAACAACAAATTGCACTGAGATCTCAGACTCCACCTAAGAAAACATTCTTAGAAAAGACCAGAATCAAGAGCAAAAATAGAAACAAAGACTCCTGAGGAAAAATGGTCAATAAACACTGTTGATATTAAACACAGAACAACCCCCAGCCAGCTTCACAAATTTGTATGCTAAATACTATAAAACCTAGTTATCCAATGTGTGGTGAGCTTTAAAAATAAGTCACAATGTAAAAAATAATCCACAATGTACAGAAAAGGGTAATCAAAAATATAGTCATAAAAGAGAAATGAATAGGCAGGTCTAGAAGTTTGAGTTATCAATTTAGATTAAGTAATCACAATTAATATAATAAAGATTCTAATGGGAAATGTAGATACTATGAAAGAATAGGTAAAGAATTTAAACAGAGATGAGAATTAATAATGAATTCAAAACATACAAGAAACAGAAGACAGAGGACTAGAAACAAGTTACCTTCTCCTGTGTCCTCATAAATCTGAAAGAAAACATTTGATCCACTTCTTAAAAGCAATGTCAGAAGTGTGGAAAGGTAAGGGATATTAGTAGTAATCAGCCAACCATGAGAGACTAGATAAAATATAGACAACGTGTGGATTTATTAGGGAAACAACAGACTAGTCCAGAACCCCTGACAGAAGAGCAGAAGGGCAAGAGCATACTCAGAAAGGAAAACCTCCAGAAGCAACGCAAGTGAAAAAAAAAATTGCAGAAGGCCCGTGAGATGTGCGACTCAGATGATGGGAATTACCCAGTGATGGCCCTCCCACACAGCCACGCACTATAATGCTCGCTGTGGTGATTAACGTCTCTCTCATGGACTCATGCATCTGCATACTTGATTGCCAGCTGAAGGTACTGCTGGAAAAATATCTCGGAAGTGTGGCCTGGCTTGAGAAGCATGCACGGAGGTGGGCTTTGCGTGTTTAAGGCCTCATGCCACTTCCAGATTGTTCTGCTAGTTCTGTGCTGGTAATTGAATGTGTCCTCTAAGTTTCCTGTTTCTGCCATCATTCTTGCTACTTGCTGCCATGTCTCTGTCCTGCCGTGTTTGCCTCAGGTCCCTTTGGAACTGCAAACCAAAATAAACTCTTTGTTCTCTCTGGGGCTCTCAGTTATGGCATCTTGTCACATCAACAACAAGAAAGAAATAACTCGTGCACCAAAGCAAAAAGGCAACAAAAATGCTACCAACAAGCTGCTCTGCTGGGAAGAGGAAGAGAGAGAGCAGCACAGCCAAGTCTCCTGACCCCCAAGCCTTTTCTACCATTCAAGAGCAGAGGACCTGGACAGCCAGAGAATCCCATGAACCCCAACTAATCTGAATTTAAGTTTAGTGGAGCAAACACTGGTGAAAGGAGCATATGTAAAGAAAAGGCAAATGAAAGGTAGTCAAGGGCACACTGTCTCTGTTAATATTGCCATCTACTGGGGAAGCATGGCTACCTGACCCGGTAGAAAGTGGCGTCTAGGGGATAACATAGAGCGGCAGCTTCTGCGGCATTGCTGACTGGAGCTGTTAGACAATACAGTGCAGCAATCCACCTGTTTGAACTCGGTATCACCACTTCAGACTGACTGATTTTCTCTAATTGGTTTAATTTGGAGACACAGCTAGCCTCTTGTAAACACAGTTTGATCTATAAGACAGTTCAGGGAGAGGAGAAATTCACCATGGAGAGCCTGTGGTGGGAAGACCAGGAAATGGAGGTGGTCCCAAGTCAAAATCATCACAGCCATGGTCCAGGAATCCTGCACCTTGGGATGCTATATCCTAACCATAGAGAGCTATACTTAAGGGGCTCTGTGACCCCAAGGCATTGATTAGAACAGCAAGTCAGTAAAGAAGTGCTTTTGTGTTTGCATAACTCTGATTTACATGGCCTTAGTTGGAAGTCAGACTGCACCCTATAAATTACATGCATGGTGACTCATGTTAACCTCCCAGAACTCGCATCAGCTCCTGGGGACTGGACTTCATTGCATGGCATCATTGACATCCTAAGTCACTGCATACAACTCACTCTAGGAGAACTCGTCCTCAACGGAGACCCTCTATCCCCAGTTCATGAAGGTGGAGTATTGGCATATAGAAATAATATAGGAAGAGCCAGAAGAGCTAGAATTTAAAGCAAATCAAAAAAAATGGACTGATAATCAGAGTTTTAAAAAGATGAAATACGCATAGTCAATGAACATATGGAGATGTCTTCAGCATCCTTAACCATTAAGGAAACCTATACAATAGCCATGCTTAGGTTGATCTTATCTCATTAAAGTGGCTATTATTAAGAAAACAATACCAAAACATGCTGTTGAGGATGTGTGTCAACACAAGTCATATATATACTGATGGCTGGAATGAAGGTAGGTTAGCCAATTCGGAGTTCAGTAGGGACACTCAAAAACTATTAGATCTACCAGAAGAGGCAATAGTAATGCCTCTGGGGAGTAGTGGGGAAGTCAGTACCAAGCAGGGATGCTTGCAGATCTGTCTTTATGGCAGCACTGTTCACAGTACTATGATAAGGAATCAAACCTGGTGCTCATTTACAGGTGATTGAAGGAAAAAGCAAGAGGTATACTCACACAAGATACATGGACAAATAAAGTTATAAGACTAAATAAGACGAAATGTATGCTACTTGCTTGAAATAAGTAAAAAATTCAAAAGGAGAAACATTACAAGCTTTCTTTTATTGATGAATCCTAAACCGTATAGAGATGCATGACATTATTTGTTCATGTATGGCATCAAAGATGACATGAAACTGGGAGAATTAAGTGACAAGCAGGGGCTTGGGGCATGAAAGGGGAGGACCCCTGGAATGGTAGGTTCAAAGTCCTCTATACACTTCCAGGAAAGTATCTTTTAGAATCCCGTTACTATGTGCAATGAATAGCCTTCAGCGAAAGCACAGAAGGAAGAAATCGCCTTTGATCACCTCATTGGCAGAAGTCACCCGAAGGAAGGGTGAGAGAACTTGACAATAAATCATCAGAACCATCTGTAGTGGTCTGAAGGAAAATGACCCCCTTCGGGGTGGTGCTATTAGGAGGTGTGGCCTTGTTGGAGGAAGTGTGTCACTGTGGCGGTGGGTTTTGATGTGTCTTTTGCACAAACTATGCTCCATGTGACGCACACTTGCTTCTGCTGCCTGTGGATCAAGAAACAGGACTCTCAGCTCCTTCTCCAGTGCCCCTTCTGCCTGAGTGCCACCCACTATGACAATAATGGACTAAACTTCAAAAACTGTGAGCTCATCTCAATTAAATGCTTTCCTTTATCACATGCCATAGGAGCCCTATGACACCCTCCCCATCTAAAGTACCAAGGGGAGAAAAATGAAGTGTAAAAACCAAGTCAAAGACTATCCAAAGAGTGTCCAACAGTTTCAAGAGCTGTGAAATCCATAAAATTAAAATCCATAAAGAGAAGGAAGGGAGTGCATGCAGTAGTCACTGAGAACCTTCCCAAGGTGATGGCAGACGGTGAATCAGGAAGTCCAGACAACATGGAGGACTATAATCTATGGAACCAGCACCAAGGATATCATCATGTAAAATGTGCAGAAAACAAACCATAAGGGAAGTCCGGGAAGAAGAAGGGGTGGACGGATGGGCCCAGGTGCGATGGAGCAATGGAGCTAAGGAAGGAGAAAAGAGTAGGTGGGCGGGGTAGGACTGGGTCAGTGGAGTTACTTTGTGGAAGAATAGGGACAACAATTACGATGGATACTTTGTCAGAAATAAAAGCAAGGAAAAGGAAAGCAGAGAGAGAGGTATTTGATGAGAAGGAAATGGAAAAGACAAATCTTCAAGAGAAGGCAAAAATCGCAAGTCTTTTTAAAAAATCAAATACAAAGTGAATCTTCCACTGTCAGGTTTCCCCTGAGGTAAGTGTTAAAATTCTTCCAAATGGGTAAAAAAAAAAAAATATGAGTAGAAATTTGGCTCTGTCTAAACAAAGAAAGCACATCACAGACTGAATAAGTGGCGGTGAGATAGTGCCTTTCATTTTCCTGTCTCTGGAGCAGAGAGCTGTTTAAACAGATGCCTTAAGGATGCAGGGGGGAGGGTAGGATTCAGGGGGAAAGCAACAGAGCACCTCTCTAAGGTTCAGTGGCACACATGAAGTCCTATGGTCCGGCCTCAAGCTGGACTGACAGTGTGTGTCACCATTCCTGAGTGACAATGACTTGTCTAATAAGCATAACTAACACGATAGAATAGACCCATAGCAAGAGCTCAGTTAAACCCAGAGAGGGCTACAAAAGAAGGAAACCAAGTCAGTACAGAATAGGTAGAAAGTCTGCAGACTATGTGTGTGCGTAGTTTAACATCCTGGCCAAGGTTCCAATGCTTTCTTTAGAATCAGAGACGCAGACCAGCCCAAGCAGATGGGGCAGGCGGCGGAGAGAACAGAGGTTTAGTCAGCTTGAGACAAACGAGAGTCACTTAAAGGGAACTTCAAATGAGGGGGTGCCCCGTATCAGATTGGTCGGTTGGTGTGCCTGTGGACATCTTCTTGTTTAATGTTTAATGAGAGGACCCAGCCCCTGCGGCGGTGCCACCGTGGGACAGGTGTTCTTGGCTGGCGTAAGGCAATGGAACAGAGAGCGCCTGTGAACAGTGCTCTTCTGTGGTTTCTGCTCCAGTTCCCGCCTCTAGGTTATTTTGTTGGTTTGTTTTTATCGTTGTTTTTGCCTTGGACTTATGCATTGGCATCCGTGAAGGTGAAATAACCAGTTTCACTTCAAGCTGCTTTTGGACCCGATGTTTAGCGCAGCAACAGAAAGTGAACTAAGTCCTCTTATAATCCTTCATGCTTTCCATACCTTTCCCTTGTGTTCCCCTGCCTCTATATGGATGTTTGTGATGGGTTCTGTCAATTGCAACCTACTGTGCAGGTCCCAGTAAGTTTTTCATGTGAATCAATTAAATGTTGCAACCCCAGATTATTGAAGAGCCTTCATAACTACCATCTCTAGTGTATATTCTTATGCCTATGGGTGATTTGTCTGCGTGTTTGCCCGTGTGCCACATTCATGCAGGGCTTATAGGTGCCACAAGAGGGCATTGGATATCCTGAAGCTGAACTTAGAGTCTGTGTTAGCTGCCCTGGGGGGGGGCTGGGAACTGAACTTTGCTTCTTTGGTAGAGCAGCCAGTGCTCTTAATGGCTGAGCCATCACTCCAGTTTTTTGTGATAGTATTTGTTGGGTTTTATCTTCCTCCCCCCCCCCCAATTCCATAAACAGTTTTCTTTAGCTCCTGTCCTTTTCATTACAGCACCTGTCTCTGCTCAAACGTTCTGATTTAGATATCTTACAACCTTTGGCTGATGAAAAACTGTAGATGAATTCTTCCTTTGTGAGGACCCTTTGTAAAGCACCATTCTCTCACACCACGCACAGTCTGTATCTTTGCTCAGAATCCCCCCTAGTTTTACCTATAGCATCTTCTGAGGAAGTATGCCCTGCCTTGTGCTGATGGCCTTGGCATGCAAGTCTGTGCTTAAGAGCCCATCATTTAACCCCATTGGTTCCCACCCTCTGCTTTGGCTTGGAGTCAGTTATCTCAGTTTTGGGAATCAGAATCCCCTGTGCTCCCTTCCCACCCTAACTTCCTCCAGAGGACTAGGAACTCCAATGTCCCATCCCAGGCGTTCTTGAGTAAGGGAGGCCTTGGCCACCTGCACGGTCTTCCCAAAGATCAGGTGGCTACATTTCAGATGTAAGCCTCGTCTCCTGTGGACTTCCTTGGGTCCAATAACATTATTTTGCGGGGGGGGGGGGGGTGTTGGTGCTAGACTCCTTTTAAACTCCTAAGAGACTTTACAGCTTCAGGTCCATTGATGGTGGATCTCTGGGTGATCCGGGTTGTGTTGTTTGGTTGTTTCTCTGTTTCTTGCATGGCTTCAGTATACTATGCTTTCATTGTCTTGCACAGGTGTGGCCTCTCACCAGGAGGTTGAGCTCGGGACTCTTATTGAGCTTTTAGATTACTTCTCTTCAAACTCTATACCCAGCAACAGAGGATTTGGGGTTCTTTTGGGTTTGTTTGTTTTGAGACAGGGTTTCTGTGTTTAACAGTCCTGGCTGTCCCTGAACTCACTATATAGACCAGGCTGGCCTCAAACTTACAGAGATCTGCCTCCCTTTACCCCCCTCCGGAGTGACAGGATTAAAGGCTTAGTCGCCACCACCCAGCTTGGGTTGTTTGCTCTTTGTCTATATCTATACAGCTCAATAGCACTCAAAGCTGGTAGAAGGTGGATGCAATAGAAAATATCTGGACTGATGTCTGGTGGTTAGCTTATTTTCTTTTGCTCTGGCTTCCCCTGATAGCATCCCAGAGATAGAAGGGTACACAATGCATTGCTCCCACCAACTTCCCAGCTCCATCCCAGTAGTCCTAGCTGTGATAATTATGCCTCTCCCTCTTATGAATAATGAAAAAGGGAGGGTGGGAATGCTGGCACCCTCACAGCAAAAGGATTTCCTGATCAACAGACAGTTGCGTACTTTTTTTTTTTGCCCATGTGGAATCAGCTGGAGTTTTATAAAATACCTATAACAAACATTTCCTACGTACTTTCAGCTGAGCTTGCAGACCGTCTAGCCCAGAATGACCTAGCGTATATATCATCAGTGACCCCTGCTCTGTAGCTTGAATCCATCTTTGGAGATCATAGAGATATGTTGTCGGAATCCTCTTTTAGCATGGTAATAAGCTTGAAGGTTTTTAGATATGGACAGGCATGCTGCTAATAAGTCAGGAGCTGTCCCCAGGGATTTCCAGTTGGTAGCCCACTGTGGGGTCTCAGTCCCATGCTTGTAATGAATTCCGCCTAAAGAGAGGATGGCTAAATGAGAGGGCAGTGTTTCTCTGTGAGTGCCACAGCTGGTTACAGTCAAAAGGTCACCTAAGTTGATGCTATCTACACCCTGACCCCTGGGACTCGTTATCATCAACAGCGGCGACTTTCTCAGTTTCCTGCCTTTGGCGCAGGTCTCTGGCTATCACTGAAGTTGCTGTCAAAGGGAGGGCGGTGGTGGGAAGATCTAGAGCCGATGCCACAAAAGACCAGGAATCGTATGTGCAGTCCAAATTCGCACACAAGATTAGAACTGGAAAGTGAAAAGCTGAGGCTGCTTTCTCCATTTCCCATGAGGTGTCTTCCTCATTGTAATCCAATGTCCTGCATCTCTAGGCAGGTACCTTCATCCTTAAACTTTGCTCCTCCCTACTGTGCTTGTGAGACTTTTTTGTGAAAAGGGGTCTATGGTGTATCAAAACATCTATCATTTAGCTACATTCCCTTCATAGAGTAATTGTCTCTGCCTTTTACTGTCTTAGTCCCAAATACTGCAGAGAGAAGACAGAGTCAGTCAGAAAGGACCAGAGGAAACATGGGCTCTCATCAGCTGTGGACAGGATCGACTTCAAAGACGGGGATTTGAGGATGGACAGGAGGATACTTGTTTCCCAAGCTCATTTGTCTGTGAGCATCATTTCTTTCATATGCCAGCCCTCAGCATCGACTGAGATGCCCCACTGGGACACACTGGCCTCAGCACAATGACAGCATGCAGGAGTGGACCTGTCTGTGTTAGTAAGATGGAGCACCTCAGCATTGGGTTAAGGTGGCCTTATCGTTTGCCTCTAATTTCTTTCGAGAAAACCAAGAGATGCTTCATTATAGCACAAGATGTTGTAGGTACAGGAAAAAAAAAATGTGTGTGGATTAGTAGGTAACAATGGAGACATCACAGCCCTCGTTCCTTGGGTTCTTTGCTGAGGAAAGTGAATTAAAGACAATGGAATGCTGACTAGCAACCAGGGCCTCTTTACTGGGCATCAAATGCACGACTTTCCACTGCTGGAATCCTCTTGTGAAAGCTGAATGTGTCTACAGGTTTAGGTGTTTGGGAGACTGCAAATCTACTGTTTTCTGGTCTAAGAGTTCTGGGCCAGCCTACACAGGTGCTCACCATTTGAAACCGTCACCATGGCAACCCAAGGAATGGCTGTAAGTGTCAGAAATGCAGGGGCTGGTGAGACAGCAGAAGACAAAGCACTTCTGCTGCCTAACACCAGGCTTGGCAGCAGTCCGAGCCTGCTCCTGGCTCCACTTGCTAAGAGAAATTGCAGGCCTATTCCCCAGGAGCCCACTCCTGTTAGTGTGCCAGAGCAGAGGCCAAGGCAAAAGGACAAACACCATATACCCATCAACAGTTGAAATTGAATCAGGTTTTAGGTCTTGTTTTCAGCTTTCTTCATATATATATATATATATATATATATATATATATATATATATATTTGTGTGTAAACATATATATGTGTGTGAATTATGTATATACACACATACATATATATTATATTTTATAAAATGGCTTTTCTTCTTTAAAATTTCCCCAGAAGAGTGTCTTGCTTTTTGACTCTTTGAAGGAGAGTCTTGCTATATAGTGCTGGTTCACCCAGTAATCCACTGTCCAACAGAGGCTGGCCTTGAACTCATAGCAATCTTCCTGCCTCAGCTTCTCTAGTACTGAGATCACAGGTATGTGTTACTATATCTGGCTAGCGTTTCCTATTTTTAATAAAAGGATGTGTGTTGTATTTTATAATCACTGTGAAAGTTCACCAGGCCCTTCTGTGACTATGACACAGGCTGAAATTGTGGGGGTTTTGTTTTAACATCGACTTGATGTCTGTTTTATATTAAATCATTCTGGGTCTGGGGATGATGTCATTGCTCTTCTCTGGCTAGTCGCGGTAGTAAAATAAAAGTTAGAGAATAATAAGGGCGTGGAAGATGACGGTGGACACAACCCAAACCCGAGCCTCTGGACATGCTACACCATAAACCTTAGTAGGAGCTTATTTTTCACCATAGAGATGGGGAGATAGGAAACTTGAAAGACTTATTTCTTTGCTTTTTCATTGAGAATGACTTCCTGGCATTCAGCTCAAACTGTCCTGACTAAATATATCTAGCGTATCTGTCCCAGAATCTGGACACAGTGAGAGCTGTGGTGGTTGTAGTTATGGCTGTGTTCATTGGTGACAGGCTCACCATCACCATTGTCACCTGTGAGATGTTCCCAAGCATACGGCGAGTAAAGAGGGTCAAGGTTTTTCTGTGAAGCAGTGCCGACTTTGATTCTCTAATATTGCAAAAAGAGAAAATTTTTAAAGCTTATTTATTTATTTATTTATTAAAGATTTCTGCCTCATTCAAATAGTAAAACCTCTTTTGGGACATCCTGTTTTATTGCTGCCTTGGAATAGTGTTTGTGGTAAAAGATAGATATTTTATATTTGTATGTTAAAGGCATTGATACCGTTGCATGATTCACTAAAACAGCATCAGTTTATCCAATTTGGGCTGACAGGCACAAGTCGTTAATGAAGACAGCAGTCTCCTGATCTCTTGTTCAGAACACCTGCAATGACTCCATGTAATTTGCAGTTCTGAAGCTTGATGAAAATTAATGCAGCTACAAGAAAGAATAAGACTTGGTCGATTAGTGATGGTCACCCTGGGGTTGTAGATGGATCTCTTGTAAGTAGCAATTCTTTAGTTGTGTTCTGGATTTGGGGACAGATGCAACGTCAAAATATAGAGGCAACCTCATGTGGGCTGCAGCCAGAGCACCGCTGGGAGAAAGGTGTCTCCCGGGCTCTCCTGGCAGGCCTCTGGTTTCACCAGGCATTGTCTAGCAATGGCTACAAGGCATTAGAACTCTTGACTTGTATTTTTGTTTGGACTTCCACTAATGTGATATAAGCAGATATTGGAAAAGAGTCATATAAAGGATTTATAGTAAAAGTGAATATGCTATACCACAGAGAATTCTGTTCTCTCCTCTAACTTATTAAAAAAAATTGGGGTGAGCATAGCTCCTGAAGTCGTTCCAATGCCACTGTTTTAAACTGTGTCCCAGTGTGTGGGTCTGTGAACACAAGCATAGGTGTGTAATGACTAGCCTTACATCAACTTTACACAAGCCAAAGTCCTCAGAAAAAGGAACCTCAATTGAGAAAACACCTCCGTATAATCAGGCTGTAGGCAGGCCTATAGGGCATTTTCTTAATTAGTGATTGATGGGGGCGAACCTAGCCCATTACAGGTAGTACCATCCCTGGACTGATGGTCCTGGATTCTATAAGAAAGCAGGCTGAGCAAGCCAAGAGTAATAAGCCAACAAGCAGTACCCTCCCATGGCCTCTGTATTGGCTCTTCCCTCCAGTTTCCTGCCCTGACTTCCCCCCTGGAAGTGTGTGTGAAATAAACTCTTTCCTCTCCAAGTTGCTTTTGGTCATGGTGTTTCATTATAGCAATAGTAATTCTCACAAAGAGATGGTGCCTACAGAGATCTGGCATAGAAAAGGGCATTAGATCCCATCGAGCTATTATTATAAGTAGCTATAAGCTGCCCAAATCTAGATCCTTTGTAAGACCAGTACATGCCCTTAACTGCTGAGCCACCTTTCCATGCCCTTCCTTGTTTTAATATTGAGAAGGTGAGGTTTGTGAGGGCGTCATCGTGAAGGGCTGTCTCACGGCTCCTGTCTTTGTGTGTTGTGTTCTGTGCATCTGTTAGGATGTGTACATGCTCTGTGAGGACCTCACTTTGCAAACACCATCCTAGACAACAGCCCTCTGCACAACCAGGAAAAGAGTCTGGTAGCAGGAAGTGGATTCTGAAGCAAGAGATGAGCATATGGCTCCTGCTGCTTTTTTCAAACCAAAGAGACCACACCCAAGTGGGCTGGTATCTTAAAGGCTATTGACTGAAGGAGCGGAAGGAGCTCCCGCAGCAGGAAAAGAATAATATAAGATAGAGGTATGAAAAGTAGTAGAGAAAGTACTGTATACTAGGTTTAGCTAATGAGAGGAGACAAAACATTTTTCAATGGGACACAAATTAAGCACAACTTAACAATTGTGCTGCAAACATAAATACTAAAAACAGTTAAAACTAAAAAGCCAAAACAATGAAGTGAAAGTGAGTGATTAAATAAAATCAAATATGTTATGGGTCAGTCTATATTTCTTCCTAGTTGGGGAATATGCATTCAACTTCTTGAATGTTTTTCTTTCCTTAAAACAAACAAACAAAGCAATAACAACAACAAACCTAAGCCACTTTCCTTAGATTGTGCTGTTGTGGGAATGGGGTTGCTAGGATTTAAGCTACTACTAACTAAATGTGTCATCCAGAGACAAGGATGTCTGTGGCCAAAGGCCCCTTCCTGCCACACTTTTCTTGCCTGGTTTCCTCAGAAGGCAAATTTTAGCCTTATCCTTGGTACTTTGGGGCCAGTGACTCTCTGCTGCACTTTCTCTTCCTGAGGCTCTGAGTGAGTGTGGTGGGCCAGTCTCTCTGAGTTTGCTGTCAGGAACTGCAGCAAGTTCCACTCCAATGCTACTGTGGCCCCATGCAGCTCCTCTCTGCAGCAGAGTGGGAGTTGGTGATGGTTAGTGTTTGTTGTTGCTGTTTCTTCATTTATTTTTTTTTTGCTTTTAGAGGTTATAACTACATATTTCACTCCCCCCTTTCCTCTCTCCAGACACTTCCATATATTCTTCTGTGTTTCTTTCAATTGGTTTTTTCCCCTCATCAACTGTAGTTACATGTATAACTTGCTTGGTCTGTATAATGTTTTTTATATACAATTTCAGGCCTGACCATTTGGTACTGGATAACTAAGGGCTGTGCTCTCCCCTTGGGAAGACAATTTCTTTCACTCTCTCCATTCCTTAGTTGACTGCAGCTCCTTGTGTAGGGTGGAGACCTCAGAGACCCTGCCCCATCCATATTAGCCTGTCTGTTGCGGTCTCCTCATTCAGGTCTTGCCGAAGCAATTGTATTGGTGAGATTGGATGGGCATAGCTTCTGGTATTTCTAAGACACACAGTTTCACAGCAAACTCCTTATTCCTTGGAAATAGGGCAAGACCCACAGAAAAATGACTGCTGAAGTTGTGTAAAAAGGTGAGAAGGTCCTTCAGAGTTTCTGCTTAATAAAAGAGTCTGCTAGACATTCTGCACGACACAGATGAAAGTGACTGACAAACTGCCAATATAGGCAGAAATATCCTTGGAATTTCCTGCTTCATGGGAAAGTCTGCTGGATACTATGGACCTGTAAGATGAAGATTGGATGCCCCAATATTTCAGAAGAACTTTGGGTCACTGTCTAGGCAGCCAGATGTCTCTGGCAATTCTAGAATTTTGAAAGTTGCTTAAAATGCACTTCTGTCAACTTTGATGATATCATATCCTTCTGGGGTCTTTGATGGAGTTGAAGAATAGTTATATTTTTCCTTAGTTATGATAAAAGATAAAGTAGATATAAATATTGTAACTGTAATTTTTGCCTGATAACCATTTTGTTATTTGTAATTTTACTATGTTAAATTTAAAACCTTTATTTTTATTATGCAGAAAAGTACAGGTGATGTGTGATTCCCTTCTGTATATGTGTTGCTTTTATTAGTTAATGAATAAAGAGGCCAATTTGGCCTGTGATAGGGCAGAATATAGCCAAATGGGAAAAATATACTGAATGCTGGGAGAAAGTAGGCAGAGTCAGAGAGAAGAAGCCATGTAACCATCAGAGGAGATAGATGCCAGAACTTTACCTGGTAAGCCGCAGCCATGTAATGATACACAGATTAATCGAAATGGGTTAATTTAAGATATAAGAGTTAATCAGGAATATGCTTATACTCTTGGCCAATCAGTATTGCAACTAATATAGTTTCTGTGTGATTATTTCAGGTCTGGGCAGATGGGAAAAAATGAGCAGCCTCCATCAATAGGCCCTCAGCAAGAATTTGATTTTGAGAGGCCTCAAAACTTCTGACTCTACCTTGATGGTCAAGGGCCTTAGCTTCCTCTCTGTAATAACTCTTCCACTGAAGCTGTGGACCATGGTGTAGTACAGCTGAGACTAGTTGAAGCCAATTATGTGGGGTAACCTTATTTCTTGAAGCCCATGTCTTTACCAACTCTATCACATATGGTGAATGCATGCCATAAGCTACTACTGCCTGCTTAATGTCTTTTAGATATTTATACATGTAGGTTCCTACTTACATTCTGTATATCTTTTTGGGTATTGAGATTTTCTGACTTTTCAGAGGTTATAACAGGAGTAGCTAAAACTCCTGGTAAGTCAACACCAACTCTGAAAGGTATAAGAAATGCTAACTCTTTACTGTAGTCTTTTGCCTGTCCCTCCCCTTCTTGCTTCCCAATTCTGACAAGTTCCTCAATTGATTCAAATCTTTTTTATCACTGTCTTTTGTAAAGCCCTAATCTCTTGACCTGTGAATATTTCTAATGATTTCATCAAATCAATGAATTTCTGGTTCTCATTCTGCACATGTGAGTTCAAGGCTTTAATTTTTTCCATTAATGATACCCTTTCATTCCTTAGAGATTATTTGGATTGTGTGTGGATTGCCTTCCAGGAGGGATGCCCTATCTCCTAGCTTGTCATAACTTTTTAATAGATTTTGATTGTCAATTTCAACAGTATGAATCCTTCAGATAATCTCTCAGTAACATTATATATGGTTTCATAACCCATTGACGTGGAGTGAATTTTGCCTGTCAAATTATGATTAT
The DNA here is from genome assembly GCF_037038515.1 of Microtus pennsylvanicus. Classification (NCBI taxonomy): domain Eukaryota; kingdom Metazoa; phylum Chordata; class Mammalia; order Rodentia; family Cricetidae; genus Microtus; species Microtus pennsylvanicus. The sequence continues at coordinate 12,061,557 of NC_134596.1, read as the reverse complement.
CATTTTCAATGGTATGAATGCTTTTAGCCTACTTCTCATTACCAGTCGGTAAAGACTGTATCATTTCTAAAATTTTCTCATTCTTGACTCTTTTATAAAACCATTTCTTTAAAGGTATAATATGAATCATGAAACTGATAGCAGCTCTGGCTAAGAATGCATATGTCCCAGGTAGGTCATAGACCTCTGCTAGAATTCAACCCACAATAGAAGTAAAAAGTTATTAAATTCTTGGATAGAAATATTATCTGTCATTATTGCAAGAGTGGTTTACAAACTGCAAAAAATATATATATATTTAGCAGATGTCTTACCTCTGTTAAAATCCTGCTTTAGTTGATACTTTTAAGGTGTAATAATGATGTGAGCCAGGAAAAAAAAAAACCTGCGGATTTTTTTTTTAAGTTTTTTTTTTATTGATAAAAGAAGAATAAAGAAAAAAAAACAAATTTCCACCTCCCCCCAGCCTCCCCTTTCCCTCCCCCTCCTCCCACTCTTCACCCCCTCCTTCCATTCTTCTCCCCCTCCTCCCACCCCTCTCCCCTTCCCCCCACTCCTCTCCCCCTCTCTCTCCAGTCCAAAGAGCAGTCAGGGTTCCCTGCCCTGTGGTAAGTCCTAGGTCCTCCCCCCTCCGTCCATATCTAGGAAGGTGAACATCCAAACTGGCTAGGCTCCCACCAAGCCAGCAGATTGCGTAGGATCAAAACTGCGTGCCATTGTCCTTGGCGTCTCATCATGAGCCCTCATTGTTCGTCATGATCAGAGTTCAGTTTTATCCCATGCTTTTTTTCGTAATAGTCCAGCTGGCCTTGGTGAGCTCCCAGTAGATCAGCTCCACTGTCTCAGTGGGTGGGTGCACCCCTCGTGGTCCACCCTGCGGATTTTTTTAAGCAGAACTCAAAACCAAACTGAACAGAATTTTGTTAAATAGACCTGGGTCAAGCAGTTATGCAGCAGCTGAGTACAGGTCATAGAAGTCAGGGAAAGCTGTGGTAGCCACGTGAGAACCACATGCCGGTGGGGCTATGGCAAGCTGCGGGACCATGGGAAGCAGAGGAAGCTGTGGAAGGGCTGTGGGGAGCCATGTGGGTGCTCTGTGTGGCAGCAAGGATGGGTGAAGCAGAAGAGGAAGCTAAGCCAGGGTGGATAGGATCTGGGAGCACTAATACTTCTCCTGAACCAAGGTAATTAGGTTTGGGTTCCCATTCCTAGAGCTGGAATTCCTATCCCAACCCTGCCCTGGACTGATGGCTAAAAAACCTCAGCCCAGTGACTTTTTCATAAATTCATGCCCTAAAAAGTTGGGTGCCAAGTGATGCATGATTAATAAAAGCTCAGAGACAGATATTAGGGTTCAAAATCCAAAAAACCAAAACCGTCAGCCACTATCTCTTACCTCCACCTCAGACTGAAATGGTGATCCTGCCTCCAGGAATCTCAGAATGAGACTGTGGTTGAGAGCTCCTCTCGTTTTCTAATCCTCTTTAGTGTAGGGCCCATGGGTCTACCCCTGCTCCTGGGGTTCATCTTGAGGACAGTTTCTGGTCAGCCAGCTAAAACATTCTGTTTGTTCCTGTGCTCCCTCTGCCTGGTGATTAGCTGTAGGACATTGTTTACTCCATCTTGGGTGTGGCAATTTCCCACCTGCTTGGGGGAATTCCTTGTGCAGCAGCTAGGTTTATAAGGATTTTCCCAAGGTTGAATAAATGGCATTTGCCTGATCTCCTTTGGAATGACCTAAGTCTCTTGTGTGTTCTTTCAATCTCCAAGCCCTTGCCTGGCTCACGTATGGTACAGTGGCACACGAACTGTACCGAGAGGGTAACGCAGATGCAGGTTACACTTTAGGGCTGGGATTAAAGGTATGCACGCACCACCAGACTGAGAGGCCACTGGGAGTGGCACTGGAATTTATCTCTATTGCATTTGCTGGGTCTTTGGGGTCCTATTCTCTTTGGATGAATACCTTGCTTAGCCTAGATATAGTAGGGAGGGCCTTGGACCTTTCCCAAAGCAATGTGCCTCACCCTCTCTGAGGAGTAGATGGGGATAAGATGGGAGGGTGTGTGGGGGGGGATGGAAGGAGGGGAGGGAGTGGGAACTTGGATTGGTATTTTTTTTAAAAAAACTAATAAATTAAAAAAAACAAACAATCAAAAGATAGATTTTTTTTTTTAAAAAAAGAAAGGTGTGCACCACTGGGGTTAATGGCATGCACTACATGGTTTCTATGGTAAACTAGTGTGGGTACTGGGATTAAAGGTGTGTGTCACCACTGTCTGTAAGGCTGACCAGTGGGGCTGTTTTACTCTCGGATCTTCAGGCAAGCTTTGTTTATTAAAATACAAATAAAATGCCACTGCAATAATGCTATATCAACTCAGTATTCTTTTCCAGTGGCTTAAATGAAAGCTGTAATTATTCAAAAATAACGGGAACTTCAATCCTCTTGTGTAGTGTCAACGAAAGTGCTCTGTTCAAGGATCTTGACAAAATCATTCACCGTGTGAAATAAAGCATAGGAACATGTTTTAAATAAGTATGACTCTTTAGAATGACATGCTGCAGAGTGATTGTCTCAAGGCCTGAATTGATGCAAGAGTGGTATGTATGTTTTGGGAGTAACTAGCTATTCTAAAAATTGGATTGAAGGCCCACTCTATGAGATGGATCCCATGCCTGATGCTGCTGGCGCAGCCAAGAACTTGAGGCTGGATAGGTCACGGAGCTGGGGATAACTAAATACTGTTTCTCCTCTACAGAAACATAGCACTATAATGACTCCTAAGGATGCATTGCTCTACCCATGATTGGAGCTATGATCGTCTCTCATCAGATCTCTCATATCCCTGAGTGATAAATAACACAGAGACACTCAACTAGAAAACGTGAAGGAAGTGAAGAACCTTGGGGATAGTCAGTCCTAAATAGGATGTCTACAATTTTTATTATATAAACTATATAGTATATGTATACTAAATAATTTACTATATTCGCTATACTACTATATAGATGGGAGACCTGGCATGGACAGCTCGCTCTCTGAAAGTCTTCATTCAGTCACTATGCCATTGTGAGGACAGGATTCTACTTTCTTTGATGAGATATTGATTGGTTCCCGTTTTCCATTGTATTTCACAAAAGAAAGATTCTGAGAGGCCTTTACTTTGAACTGAGCTCCTGTACTAAACCCAGTAGACTAGATCAGACCAGAATAGACACATGTACCAAGTGCCACGGATTAAAGTTTTCCCTAAACATTGAACGTTCACAACCATCAATTAATGAAAGCCTAGTAACTGGCTATTAACTTTGTAAAGAAAATACGTTTTAAGCAACCAATCTTTCTCCACTGGTTTCTGAGCTCTTTAGCCACAAAGTTAGCTCATCAGAACAATTCCAGGACTTGGATAAAATGAACCAGGCCCTATAGTTGGTGTAATTTTGACTTCTGATTCTGTCTAAGCTGACCATTCAAATCCCAAGTGGAAACTGGAAAGTCTGCCCTTCGTGTCTTCAGGGAGGAAACACGGTACCTTGAAGGGGCTCTGGAATTTACAAAAAAGGCCTCCACAAGGTTCAGTTCAGCGCTCATGATCTTAGTGCCTGAGAACACAAGAGCGGAGAGGTCCATTCCCTTGTCCAAGTTCATCTAGGCTGCAGTCCAGTTAGAACTCAGAACTACGGGCTCCAAAGCCTACATTCTGTCTTGAGTATATGATCTCAGTAACCAGCTGAATGGTATTCCAACTTTCATCACAGCAAAATTGTGACAGGAATACGAAAGAGCGCGTTCCGGGGAGACGACAGATTAGAAGCTACAACTGTACAACTTGATGAACAGTGAATTGGGATGAGAACTGCTTTGTCGCTGGGCCAGTCTCCTCCCTCCGACTCAGTGACCCGTTGATCAGCATCTACTCTACACTCCAGCAGTCTCCTTTTACAAATGGACTCAGCACAGGCCATGGCTGTGGTTCTGGTTTCGGTCTCAGCGGCCACAACTGCCATAGCCATTTGGCAGACCGGCTTTAAATGTCTGCCAGTGGACTGCTTACGAAAGTAGCATAGGCAGTGATGAATTCCAATGACAGACCCTATGAGCTGCCACCGCTGGATGCCACTCCGGCTGCCTGCTGCGGCAGGGCTGTGGTCACATCAGGCATCCTTCAGGTGGGCGCTGTGATCTGCCAGGGAGCTCCACAATGGTGCAGCACCAAGAATTTTAGAGAGAAATGGATTTGCACGTTATTCCATTAAACGATGTAATTCAGATTCAGGAAGACAAATATCTGATGCTCTCTCTCATATGTAGAAATGCACCCACTCCTCACGTTTTTCATGGAGCTATAAGAGAGACCATGAGAGGAGGAGGGAAAGGATAACAGGACGCATGAGACAGGAATGAAAAGAAAGTTATAGGGGGGGCAGATGCAAGGCAGACAGAAGGGTGAGAGAAAAAGGGGGAGAAGGTAAACAAATTATCTGTTTGAACATTCCATAATGAAACCCCATAGTTTTGATACTAATCTGAAAGTAAAACCTTTTGAGAACACTCAAGAGAAATAGGGACTTGCCAGAGAGAAGAAATAAGTTAAAGGGAAGAAGTTAAAGACAAGTAAGAGGAATGTCCACTTAGGAAATAATAAACAGTGAGTCCCGTACGTGTCTAGACAGGACTAATTGCCTCGGAACTAGGCTTCTTGTTGCACGAACCTTCATCTACAAACATCATGTCTGCCATGATGAATACTGACTGTTAGCTTGACAGGAAATGTACTGAGTTAGGAGAAAGCAGGCGCACTCATGTTCCTTTAGATCTGTTTGTCCTCTGGGCATACACATGGGGAATCACCTTGAGCCTGTCGAGGTATAGCAACGACTGTAATGGACATTAGTGGGATTTGGGTCTAGAACTGACTAAGAAAACAGGAACCTAGCTAAGGGCAGGCTTCCACTGCTCTCTCCTTGCGGACTCCAGGATACTTATCACAGTAAAAACATATATTTGATAATAAAATGACCACCAAGAGTCAGCTGGTTGTTATGACAAACTTGGCCATGTGGCTTTTAGACCACTGGGGTTAGCTTGTGAGAGGGAAATAGAATTTTTAACTTCACATATGAAAATCTCTTGGATACTACAACAAAAGATGAATAAGTTATTCTGGTAGAGTGTCAAAGACCAGAATGCCGAGAGAAAGTTACATGGTGGGCACCCAGCTTATGAGGTTTCTGAGGGTGGCAAAGGCTCCAAGGTGTGGCCTAGCAGCCTTCTTCCTTCTCAAGTTCAGGTTTATCAACCACGACATCGACTGTTTCTACCTTTAGGGTACTCAAAGAGGCTTGGGGATTTTCCAACTACCGCAGAACTTCTGGTTGACACACTGTCGTGGCTTCATTTCTGTTTCTGCAACAGATACCCTCACCAAGGCGAAGACAGTGAAGGAAAGGGTTTATTTGGCTTGTGATTTCAGATTATATTCTGTCATTATGAGGAAGTCAAGGCAGAAACTGCAAACAACGTGGCATTATATATTCAAAAGCAAATTAAAAAAAGAATAAACATGTCCTTGTTTATGGGCTGGCCATTTTCTTCTCAGTTAGCCTTGTCTCTTACTGCACAGCCTGGAGTCCCAAACTGCAAAATCTTCCCACCCATAACAACTAACAATCAAGACAACGAATACCCTACAGACATACCCATAGGGCCTTCTGATCTAGACAACCAATCAATTGAGATTCCCTTCTCAGGTAATGCTAGGTGGTGGCAAGTTAACATCTACAATGTTACTTGTTGGTTGTGCATTGTCCCATACCCTTCCCTGCTATGCAAAATGACATTGCTACAATTAGCATGCATTTTTTATTTGTGTGTGTGTGTGTATGTGTGTGTGTGCATGTGTGTGTGTAAAAAAGCCAAGAGTTTACTAAACAGAGTTTCCAAAATGTCCCTTATGAGTTGTTCATCTTTTTCATTTTCAAAGCTCATACTCGGCATGGATAGAAACACATACACATGTATGATTGTGCATAGCTGTACATATATACAATAAAAATTCATCAAAAAAATAAGGATGGATGAAAACAAATACGAAAGTGAAGTTTGGTTTTTGTTGGGTCCAAGGGGGTTGCACAAAGATAGGGGACAGAACACCAAAGTCTATGAAGCCAGAAGCAAATTTTATGCCAGGAAAAAAATATTAATAAATAAATAAATAAGTAAATAAGTAAAACCTTAACAGGTAGCTGAGACCACAGCCAGAGATGGACTTGTAAGGTTGGGGCAAAGGACGGTTTCCAAACTCCCTCTTTTTATAGTAAGAAGCCCAAACATTAGGCAATAACAAAAGAAATTTTTACAATTTCGAGGTAAAACTCAGACACAAATTGCCCTTCTTTGCAATTTCCATTAACAGGGTTTTTTTTTTTTTTTTAAGTTAAACTACTGTCTATACTTAAGGTCGTTGTTGTCTTCAGGCACTTTCTGATCGTGTTTACCACAGCTCTACAGTCCCCGGGCACTGCCAGTTTTGAGTAGCAGGGAAGGGTAGGGGACAGGGCACAACCAACAAGTCAGGTACATCCCATCATTTAAAAGTTCACTCAGCTCACCTCAATTGCTGGTCACAAGTGGTCAGGGGGTCATCCGAAAGGTGACTCTCAGTTTGCAGAGGGTGGGTTTAGCCTTGCAGACAGGGCTATGGGTTGGAAAGCTGGGTCACCCTCTGTTAATAGTTAACCCTTAAGCTGCTGAGAAAGCCGCTGGCAGCCTGCTCTCATTCTCCTCGGCTTACAGCTTCATATTGCTTTGTTTCTACATTTTTATTTCTGGAATCTACATTTCTATTTTCATCTTCTTTATATTTTCCTGTTTCTTTTTTTTCTCTCATTTTATAAAGATGAATTTATTTATTTAACTTACCCACCGGCTCTAGTTTCCCTCTCTCCTCTTCTCTCCGCCCAGCCCCTCTTTCCACCTCCTATCTGCCTCCCCCCACTCTTCCATTTCTATTCAGAAAAGGTCAGGCCTCCCATGAATATTGACAAAATAAGGCCTATCAAGTTGCATCAAGACTAAGCACTTCACCTGGGGCAAGGTCACCCAGTGTGAGGAGTAGAGGGTCCCAAATGCCAGTAAAGGACACACAAGAGGACCTAGATGCGCAGCCGTAGCATCCATCCAGAGTGCCTAGGTCAGTCCCAGGCAGGCTCCCTGGTTATCAGTTTATCTCTGAGCCCTCTGCAAGCTCACATTAGTTGATTTCTTGTGGTGTCTTTGACTCCTCTGGTTCCTACAGTCCTTTCTCCCCTTCTTCTGCAGGATTCCCCAAATGCTGCCCACGTCTGGCTGTCTGGCTGTAGTCTGTATCTGTTTCCATCAGTTTGTGGATGAAGCCTCCCTGTTGACAGTTAGGCTACACAGCAATCTGGTCACAAGAGATGGCCAGTTCAGGCTAGGCATCCCCCACAGGGAGGGCATGTAAATCTTCTTCTGGGCCAGAGTATCCAGTTTCTTCCCTACAGGTTATCTTTCTGGGAAGTGGTGGATAAGGCAGACATCGGATAACAAAGACTGACTCCTCTCTCTCTCTCTCTCTCTCTCTCTCTCTCTCTCTCTCTCTCTCTCTCTCTCTCTTTCCCCGCTCCCCCTCTCTTATCCCCTCTATCTATGCTCCACTTTCTTCCACCTCTTCCCCTCTTCTCTTTTATCCAGCTTTCCTCTGTTCCTCCCCCGAGACAGGTGGAGCTTTGGGAGCCTGTCCTGGAATTTGCTCTGAAGACTAGGCTTTTTTTTTTAATTTTTTTTCTTAAGAAAGAGAAGTAATATGAATTTTGTGGGCTGTGGGTTGGAAAAAGAAAGAATAAAGTAGAAATATATCACTTGAAATTTTACAAATGAAAATAATAAAATTAGCCAACAAATGCTTTAGTCCTGACTATACATATATTTTCCACAAGAAAACAGACTTCTTTTTACCTTCTCTGCACCTCAGGCTCCAGGTGACTTATCTTTTACTCCACAATAATTTGAAAAATTAGTTTTACATCTTCAAACTGAGCTATGGTGGGAATGCACACCATGAAAAAAAATAATTGTATTTCTTTTTTTCAAAACGACTTCCATTTTCAGCTGCTGGGGCTGAGTGGGAGTACCTCGGCCAGGCCCATTTCACTTCCCACAGATGTCTTCATGCCTGTTCATTCCTCGTTCAAATGCCTGCAGGGACAAAACCTTGACTTGTGCCTTATATTGTGCAATAATTGCAACGACCCTCAAAAGAGGGAAGAGCTATTATAAATTATTTTTTGTCAGTGTTACGTTTAAGAATGGATGGAGGAGAAGACCAGAATAGCTGGTTGATAAGATGTGAAATTTTACCATAGCCCTGTGATTGTCTGTAAGAAAATGATCCCAAGACATTGACCGGTTCTCAGTGTTGAATCTTGGTTACACTAGGATTTTTTTTTCTTAAATATATAAATATATGATTGAATTGGATTTATAAGTTTCATATGGTGAGAGACTGCCAAAAGTAATTAATGGCAGTGTAGATTAATTTTAACAGCGTGCTGCGATGAAGTCTCTGAGCCAGTGCTCTCTCTTTCTCCTCTCTCTCTTCCCCTCTCCTCCTTCCCCTCTCCCTCCCTCTCTCCTTCCCTCCCTCCCAGACATTGTACTGAGAGGTACTCAGAACAGTATCCAACTTCAAACTTACAAACTGTTTATTTTGGAAACATCTTACTTAATATTTTCCAACCTCAGCGGATCACCGGTAACGGAAACTGTAGAAGAAGATGATGCATCCGATAATGGTAACAGACGATTGCATTGCGTTGTTTTTTTCTTTGAAGACACCCAAGGGGACATAGGTCACCCTCAGTTATAGCAGCTCACTGCTCTGTCCCAGCTGTGGTTCTTGTCTTTTAAAGTGGCTGCTATGGCTGCAGATGCCACAGCCCTCTCTCCAGCAAGGCAACAGGTGAGGGAGGATGGGAGACGACCTCTAACAGCCACTGAAAAATTGCAGCTTTTGGAGAGCCTGGACTCTTCTTGGACTCTCAGGAATAACTGTGATCTTCAGAAGCAACGATCCTATGGAATGTCCCTTGTTCCCTGGTAAACAAGGACTTCTTTAAACGGTTCTATAGAACCATAATGAAATGATAATGATTAACCATACCACAACTTGATCAGGACAGATAGATAGATAGATAGATAGATAGATAGATAGATAGATAGATAGATGATAGATAGATAGATGACAGAAAGACAGATGATAGATAGACATAATAGAGATAGATAATAGATAGGTGATAGATAGGTAGATACATGATGATAGATACATACATATATATTAGATAGACAGATAGATGGATAGATATATAGGTAATGCATGCCTCTTGCTCTCTTTCCTAACTCTATTTTTGTGTTTAACGCTCATGTCTGTACCTTGAAGATGGACTGAGAGTCACTGAACCCCTTTATGGATTCTTCCTCCCAAAGTGGACTTTCTTTGCCTGTTAGCCATCTCTTTATCTCTTATTCTAGCATACCAATAGCCAAGACAAGTCTGTTGTGGCTCCTAGAGCTGAGATGCTAGCTTAAAACTCTGGTAAACCTTTTCTCAGAGGTCTCATATAACCCATTGCTTTGTCAAAATACCTGGAGACTTGATAACACTTCCCATTATATCCTACGGTAATAAGCCTGGTCACAGGTTTTCCAAATCATCTCAGAAATTAAGGCTCTTGGCAGGAGGACCAAGAGTCTCATCTCTGTTTCTTCCTGGTTTAAAATAGCACAGTGAATACTGAGTGTTGTTTAGCCGTATACCATTATCTAGCTAGGACATCTGTTTTACCCTAGTAAAGACCCCAAGGTTAGTCTTCGTGTTAGGTACATGCAGGATACCACAGAGTTGTCGATTTGTTCTGTAAGCCCTTTGTTCTGTAAGGGCCATAGCCATATCTTGTATCATACCTATCTACTAAGTAACTACTTCCTGGAGGTCGGCATGGCTCCAGAAACTGCAGAGTTAGGTATAGTCTGTGTAGAATTAAGGGCTTTATCATGTGTGAACTGCAAGCACAGAACATTGCCATGTAAGTTAGTGAGGGGGAATCTTCAGTGTCTTAGGGAATATAGAACTATGTTCCAGGTAATAGAGACAGAATACAGCAGAAGGTACGAATGATCCCATAGTTAGAAAGACCGCAGCCTGACATCTCCTGGGTCTTTGGCTTAGGCTGCATTATAGAAATGGAACTTTCACTGTGCACAAGCCATACTGCATGTGTGAGATCCCCTGCAAATGGATCTTTAGACAGTTGTGAGCTGCCACGTGGTGCCGGGAATTGAACCTGGGTCCTCTGGAAGAGCAGTCAGTGCTCTTAACCACTGAGCCATTTCTTCAGCCCCTTGAATCAGATTTAATAGCCACAGTTTTACTTAATATTGCTACCAAATTTTACATGTCATGATTGAGTAGGAGAAAGCATGTAGCATTTTGACAGAAAAAGCCGAGAGTAAGGGCTATCTACAACATAAAAACAAGATTTGAACTAACTCAGAAAAGCAGCCACGGAGGCAGGGTCATTCTCTGGAGTGTCCCTCTTGGGAAGAGACAGCATTGCACAGGACTATACTGGAGACAGCTTGCAAAATCCCCCCAAAATCAGCAGAGACAGTTTTGAGTTATGACTGCACAGTTTTCCAAATGTTGAAATTTTCCCCTGAGCCTGGACTGGACTACAAGCAGGCAAACCTGGAGCACACAGCCACGAGTGCAGAGGCTCAGCAAAGGCACACATCACACATGTGACGACTCAGATGTGTTCAGCATCCACGTCCAGGCAGAAGCCTGCAGACAGCCTGTGGATCAGCATCTAGTGCCTGCTCCCTTGCTTTTACGCTTCCTTTATTTATTATCTAATTTAAATTTAGTGGAACAGGTTTGTTTTTTTTTCCTTCCCTCTCTTTTGACTTTTGCTGGCTTTCTCAGAGAACATAGGGTGACTTGCTGTTGGAATTTCCCAGCTTCAGCCCTCTGGGTACTGGAATTATCTAGATCATTTTAACTTAGGTTAGAGCTGTCTTACCTCCTCCCTCCATGTTTATTGCACTTCCCCCATTCTAGTTTCTTTTCTCTTCTTTTCTTTTGCTGTTGCTCTAGCGTTAATTGTTAGTTTAACGCTGTGTGTAGCCTTGGCTACATACATACATACATTCTATGATACTTATTTCTTTATCCCTTGACCCACATCGTTAAAGTTGATGACTGTGACTCTATTTTTATATCAGGCCTATCTATCTGTTGTGATCATTTCTTTAGCTAGTATTTCGTTCTCAGTCTACAGCTCAAGCCTATTGCGCGAGAAGCTAGGCTGATGGTTTAGCTCCTCAAGAGACGGCATATCGTCTCACTGGAACACTGAAAATAGTTCCCCTGAATGCATCTTAGTGATCTTTAAAAAGTATAAGAAGATGGAGAGATTGCTCAGGGCTTCAGAACACGGGATGCTTTCCAAGAAGATGAGGGATTGATTCCCTCAACACACACAGAAGCTCCCAAGCATCTGTGCTTTTAACCCTTGGAAATCTGGTGTACTCATTTGGATTCCCCAGGCATCATGAACACACATAGGGTATAGACGCGCATACAAACAAGATACCCACACACAAGTAGTCCATTTTGAGAAGATAATAAAATTCCAAACAACTGTTTAGTCCCAGGTGGGCAAGGCCCAATGAAGAAACATGAGACATGAAAAAAACCAAGGCAACATGGTGTTTTCAAAAATGATGCATTTCTCATTAATGGGTGCCACTGAGAGCAAATTACATGGAGTTGCAAAGATTCAAAAGAATAACAGGAATATTTATAGAAATAAACAGTGACCCAAACTTCAGAAGGAACTTGAAGAGAACACAAACACATATGAGTGGCATGCAGACTATGAATTCCCTAGAGTGGCAGAAGTTGTGAAAAAGTCTAATTAAAATTTTGGAAATGAAAATCAAAAAAGTCAAATAAAAATTTATTGGAAGATTTTTACCAATAAAATGGACCGAGTGGAAGCTAGAGTATCAGTCTGAAAACAAGGAAGAGGAGTTTGAACATCTAGGCAATGACAAAGATGAACTAATGAGAAAATGGGAACCCAATCCAGGAGATCTGTGCAACAGACCAAATATACAAATCGCAAACATAGGTGAGGAGAACAAAGGAAAGATAAAAAATATATTCAACAAAAAGATCACAGAAAATGTTCCAATCTACGGAAAAGAACAATGGCCATCAAGGTACAGGGGGCATTTACAAGGCTAATCAGACAAAGCCAGAAGACAAGCTCTCCATGTTGTTTCACAGTTAAAACATTGAAAAACACAGGGCAAAGCAAGGTACATCAGAAGCTGTAAGAGCAAAGTACCAAGTAATAGGTAAAGGCAAAAACTTCAGAAGAAAAGATTTCTCAACATAAACTCTAAAAGCCGGAAATATCCTTGTATTCCAAGCTCTGATAGAAAATAATTATCAAACTATATTAGCAAATTTTCACAAATGAAAAAAGAAGAAAAATTTTCCACAATAAACAAAAATTAAAGGAATTTATGATCAATATAGAAGATATTTCAAGAAACCCTATCCACTGATGAGAAATGTTTATCATATCCACGAGATCACAGGAAAGAATAAATCATACTAGAATACTGACTAAGCAAATAAGGATTAATAAAGTACCCAAAAGTAAAGAAACGATGAAGTGATAAGATAGTGCACGCCTTTAATCCCAGCACTTGGGAGGCAGAGGCAGGCGGATCTCTGTGAGTTCGAGACCAGCACAAGAGCTAGTTCAGGACAGGCTCCAAAGCCACAGAGAAACCCTGTCTCGAAAAACCAAAAAAAAAAAAAAAAAAGAATTAATACAAGAGTCAGTAATAACTCAGAAAATTCATAGCTTCCGCTCTCTAATCAAAACAAAGCAAAACAGACACCAGTAGATCAGGTTGAAATAAGACTAATTGACTTGGGGAAGAAAATTATTGATCTGGCAAAGAGAAACAGTTTTGGGATCAAAAGATGAAACAAGAGGCCTTCTAAGCAAGTAAAACTGGGATAAATTAGATGAAAACATATATAAATTTAAAATGCATTTTAGGCAACCACTGTGTTGGACTGCACAACAAGACCCCATCTCAAATAAATAATAATGAAGTCATGAATTTCCTATTTTATAGAGGTGTGAAAGACACGAGCACTCGGGAAGACTTACTTTGAATTTCAATCCTTTTCCGGATGGTGATGCTGACTATGGTCATGTCATGGGATGCTGGGCAGCGGCAGTACACCTCAGCCCTCGGCCAGCCATAGGACCAGGTTGTGGAACTGGGAGCATTCCACTTTGTGCTACGATGCAGGTACATCCCAGGCTTGCAGCATTTTCAGTGTACTGTGGGCTCTGAGATCAGCTGAGGGGTGCCTGCAAAACCACCAGCGAAATAGGGATTTACAGTTCCGTGGACTTGATCTTGACCACGGCCCTACATCCTTAGCTGGCCTGATGGTGTGGGGTGGCAAATACACCTTTTTAAACTTTTGATGATCACATTAGAAAATCATATCAGATCTTTCCTTCCCTTTTAATGGTTACTTTAGGAAGGGAGCGAGTTCCTTGGAGCCTCGTTAGCCATGGAAGCAGAAATGTCTGTCAGATGTTGCCACCCTGGATGGTGCTAAGATGGACCAGATGATTGCAGTGTATCATCTTTGCCATGAACCTGGTAGTTATTTGTACTAATTATTTGACGTAAGATCCTCATTTTATTCAGCTGTTATATTACTTAACAGAATTCTTCATTTTCCTTTCTCCAAGACTGGATTAGGGATGTTTTAAAAAAAATGGCTTCCAACTCATTGATATAACTTCCATCCATTGGAGCCGGGAGAGTGTGATTGCTTCAAGCAATGGAATGGAAAGTAGGGGTACCCAGTGAGTGGTGAGGTTAGAACGTGCAGACTATGAAGTGTACACCCGATTCTCCTGTTCACATTTCCCTGCAAGGTTTTCCATCGGTATCCTTCCATGACGCCTGAGGATTCCCAGGTTCCCTGTATAAGGTTAAGCCAACAATGTCAGTCAATTTTCCCACAGATAGCATGACTGGACTCTGTGGAACATATTGGTCAACGTCTAGGGGGAAGGAAGCTGGGCTAAAAGTGCAGTCAAGTTATAGTGTATACACACATGCAATAGTCAAAGAAGAAGAAAACTTGGTGCAAAAATAATAACATGAATACAAAAAAGAATAGAAAGCATGAGGCAAAAAACCATGCTTTCATAACAAATTGATTCTCGACAAAGATACGTAGGAAGGCACAAGAAGAAAAGGATGGTTTCTTCAATAAACGGATTAAGAAAATTGGATTTTCAATGTAGAAGAATGGAGTTAGACACTTATCTCACTCCAGATATTAATATGGATTTTAACACAGACTGAAGACTAAAATAAAAGAACTGAAATCATAAAATCTCTTTGAAACAACAAATCAAAAAATCTTCATCGTATTGATTTAGACAGTGATACCTTGAACACGAACCCCAAAGAACAGACAACAGGGTAAGAAAAAAAAGAGGAATTGGTTTGGGAAATTAGCATGGAAAACAATGCAAAGAGATAGCCTATGGCACAGGGGAACATGGCTAGGAATGCCCGGAGCTTCATCTCAGCTGGAAGCCTTGCACCCTAAAAGGCAGAGGCATCGGACATCAGACAAATACCCCACTGCCAAATATTGGAACTTCTCGTCCAGTTAGGGAAGTCTGAGAGACTCCCCGGATAATAAATCATATTGTTCTTGCCTTTGATTTCCTTCAAGAACTTGAGGGTAAGACCATATTGCAGAAGACACCACACTTTAGTGAGAGGATTTGGAAAAACAAGCTCGAACTTGTGAACGCAGATGGTTCCTCTATGGGAACCAGCTCTCAGTATCCAAAGGAGCTATTCAATTGGCCGAAGGAGAAAAGCAATCAGTAGTCCTAGCCAGCTGTAAGGCTCTGAACTACAGCAATGGCCAGCCTAGCAAGACGTCCCCAAGGATGTAACAGTGCATATATTCTGGGGGTAGCCAGCAGCGGTCTAATTGGGTTTGAGGCCTTCTCAATAGGAGGACCTTCGCACATGCTATGATAATCCTCAGATAATGGATTTGATCATATGCACCTCCCTCCAAGCTCCTTCACTATCCAACCCCTTTCATACACATCCAGTGTTCTGTCCCCCTTTCTTCTTTGAACTCATCAAGTCCAGTTTGTGCTACCCGTAGACTTTTGGATGTGCGGCCTTCTACTTTCCCTTGAAGAAAACTGATTCTTCCTTTCCCAAGAGCTATAAATTGCCAATTTATAGCTCAGCGAAGGGCAGACCTTCACATTTATCTCCGCTCTCCATGCTGGATTGTGCCTGACTTGAGTTTTTGCACATCTTATGCATACTGTCATGCTTGCTATGAGGCAGTGTGCACAATTGACCTACGGTGTAGGAAAATGCCTTATCATATACAACCCACGACTCTCGTAGGGGTACGCTACAGATGTCCGATGCAGGGCTGAGGGTTTTGTATTCTCTTGTCCTCATCATGTTCGCCAGTTGTGGGTCTTCATATTAATTGCCAAATATGCCAAAAAGAAGCTTCTCTGATACAGATTGAAAGATACATTAATCTGTAAGTGTAATGATGAAACAATTTTTTTCTTTGTGGAAGTATTCTAACAGTTTCTCTTCTGGTCCCTAGCCACAGGCTCTTAACTCTAATAACATTGCCATGTGTGGTTTTCATCTTGTGGAGATGGCCATAAATCCAATCAGGATGTTGCTATTACTCGCATGGGATTCGTGCCACATCTGCACCAGTGGGCGTGTCTTGCCAGGATGGTCATTGATGTAGCTCTCAGGAGTCATATCTGGGTAAAACTGACAATACTTTTCTCTTCTTGTCGCATACATGGCACCTTCCAGCACAGTGACAGCTCTCCAGTTGGGACTGAAGCTTCTAGGTAAATGGTCACTTGATTTCTTCATGCGTTATGACTCCAGTATATGGTGTCCTCGGTACTAAGGGTCCAGAGCCCTTCTGAGAGCGCTGTGATGTTTAGCCATCTACGAGACTGCACTGACAGCAACTCCAAAAGAGGTATCCCATTCCTGCCATTGGCATTTTTGCTTTGGTTAGCCAGTCGTGTGTCATGGGGATATTGTCACCTTGTTATAAGACCATTACATCTAAACTCTTTTTATATTGGCATGTATATATATTTTATGGAGTGTCAACACTATAACCTTGCATAGGAATATTTTGAAAGGTCTTTAATATTAGTCTTCCCTCCTATATCTCCCCCTCTATTCTGTCATTCTGTCTTCCTATCATCCATCTCATTTTAATTTTTTCTGTTCCATTATTTTCCCTTTACACAGTTGCTTTCTATATTCTTTCCCATGGAAGCCCCACCCCCACCCCACCGTGGCCCTTACTAATTTCCTGATGTCTATTAAATACACGTGCCTGAAAATTCAAAGCTAACATCTACAAATACAGGAAAACATATAATATTGGTCTTTTGGCGTCTGGGTTACCTCACTCAGAATGATTGTTTCCATCTATTTTTGTGTGAATTTCATAATCCTGTTTTCCTTAATAGGTGGATAATTTTCTATTATGTAAAGTACCATATTTTCATTATCCACTCATCAGTTGGTGGGCACCATGACTCTTTTTGTTTCTTGATTGCTGTGAGCAGAGCAATGATGAATATGAGCAAGCAGTTACCTCTGAATAATATGTGGAATACTTTGCAAGTGTTCCTGTGCTGGTTTGGATGAGAATGGCCCCCATAGGTTCATCTGCTTGAATACTTGGTCCCTAGCTGTTGGAACTGTTTGAGAAGGGCTGGATGTACAGCCTTATTGGAGGAAGTCTGTCACTGCAAGAGGGCTTTGCGATTTCAAGAACCCATGGCATTCCCAGATCCATTTCTTTCTACCTTGTGTTTGTGGATGAGATGTGAGTTCTCAGATGCTGCTCTAGTATTATGCCTGTTTGCCTACCTGCTGCCACGTTGCCCACCCTGGCCATGCTAACCCTCTGAATAGTATTTCCCTATAGACTCTTCCTTCTATAAGTTGTTCCAGTAATATCTTTACAGCATTAAAAAGTAACTGAGGCAATGCCCAAGAGGGGTAGAGTTGGATTATGAAGTAGAAAAAAATATATGGAGGAAGATCAGGGGAGCAATACTGTTCACAATAGTTTTAAAAAATGAAGTTCTCTGAGATTGTGGTTTGTAGGTTGGTTTTCTTTGCTTTATGTCTAAAAACCACCTATGAGTGAGTACTTGTGATAATTGTCTCTTTGTATCCAGGTTACCTCACTCAAAATAATGTTTTCTAGCTCTATTTATTTTCTTGCAAAATTCAAGATGTCGTTATTTTTTTCTGCTGTGTAGTACTACACTGTGTAAATGTAACACATTTTCCTTATCCATTCTTTGGATGAGGGACATTTAGGTTGTTTCCAGGTTCTGGCTATGATAAACCATGCTTCTATGAATGTGCTTGAGCACATGTCCTTGTTGCATGATTGGGCATACTTTGGATATATACTCAAAAGTGGTATTCCTGGGTCTTGAGGAAGGTTGTTTCCTAATTTTCTGAGAAATCACCACACTGACATCCAAAGGGGCTGTTCCGGCTTGCATTCCCACTAGCAGTGCAGAAGTATTCCCTTTTCCCCACAACCTCTCCAGCATAAGTTGTCATCAGTGTTTTTGATCTTGG
Organism: Microtus pennsylvanicus; assembly: GCF_037038515.1. NCBI lineage: Eukaryota > Metazoa > Chordata > Mammalia > Rodentia > Cricetidae > Microtus > Microtus pennsylvanicus. Next base: position 12,043,718 of record NC_134596.1, on the reverse strand, counting down.
CCATTCTTGCAGGTATAAGATGGAATCTCAGAGTTGTTTTGATTTGCATTTCTCTGATGACTAAGGATGTTGAACACTTCCCTAAGTGTCTTTCAGCCATTTTAGATTCCTCTGTTGAAAGTTGTCTGTTTAGGTCTGTACTCCATTTTTTTTATTGGTTTATTCTGTAGGCTGTCATTTTGTCTTGTTGACTGTGTCCTTTGCTTTACAGAAGCTTTTTAGTTTCAGGAGGTTCCATTTATTAATTGTTTCTCTCAGTGTCTGTGCTGCTGGGGTTATATTTATGAAGTGGTCTCCAGTGCCAATGCGTTCAAGTGTATTTCTCACTTTCTCTTCAGCAGGGTTCAGTGTGGCTGTCTTTATGTTGAGGTCTTTGATCCATTTGGACTTGAATTTTGTGCATGGTGATAGATTTGGGTCTATTTTCATTAGTCTACATATTGATATCAGGTTATGCCAGAACCACTTGTTAAATATGCTTTCTTTTTTCCATTTGATATTTTTTGATTCTTTGTCAAAAATCAGGTGTTCAAAGATGGGGTCTTTTTTTCTACAACTCATAAACACTTTCAGTAATGTAGTAGGATACAAGATTAACTAAAAAAAAATCAGCTCTCCTGTACACAGATAATAAAAGAGCTGTGGAAGAAATCAGAGATACAACATCCTTCACAGTAGCCACAAATAGCATAAAATATCTTAGAGTAACTCTAACCAAACAAGTGGAAGACTTGTATGACAAGAACTTTAAATCTTTGAAGAAAGAAATTGAAGAAGACACCAGGAAGTGGAAAGATCTTTCATGCTCTTGGGTAGGCAGAATTAACATAGTAAAAATGGCAACCTTACTAAAAGCAATCTACAGATTCAATGCAATGCAAAAATTCCAGCAAAATTCTTCAAAGACCTCGAAAGACCGATACTCAACTTCATATGGAAAAGCAAAACACCCAGGATAGCTAAAACAATCCTGTACAATAAAAGAACTTCTGGAGGCATCACAATCCTGACTTCAAACTCTACTACAGAGCTACAGTACTGAAAACAGCCTGGTATTGGCATAAGAACAGACAGGAGAACCAATGGAATAAATGCTATCTTAAATTTCATATAGAAATGCAAATGACCCAGGATGAGACAGCAATCCTTAGCAAAGGAAATTTTCTGGTGGTATCATCCTGATTTCAATTTCAATTCAATTCTGATAATACAGAGTTGATGAAATAAAACACTCTGAATCTTAATGTAATTATAATTTGAAAAAAAAAACTGTGTGCGAACATAGGGAGCCCTGACCACTAAACCAAAATCATTTTTCATGGAATGAGGCAATCACATCTATCTTCCCTCCAACTGAGACTATAAACTCAGAATATCCCTCACTTCCAGACCCCCGCTTTCTCTTTCCACCAGAGATTAACTGGCAGAGAACTGCTGTGGTGTCTTGTTACTAAACCACCTCACCTGTGCAAAGGGCTAGCATGTGGCCGGTGTTCAGAAGGGCAGGCTTGCCAGGGATTTACCAGGAGCCAGTGTTTAAAGGCAGTGTGGACAACCCCATGGATTTGGTGAGTTCTGTTTCCTTGGCAATCTTAATCTTATTTGTTCATCTAAGCATTAAATATGAGCTATCCTCGAGTTGGTAATGCATACTAACTGTGTGGGTAGGAACACTTGAAATGACAGTTATAGTACTGGAATGCATGCATACAAACCCCAAGACATTTGGCCTGGGTGGTAGTTTTGCAATTTTTTAAATCTTATGTTCCTTCATTCTTTCTTCTTTTTTTAACCCTTTAAAAGAATTTGGAGACTATAATATAAGTACATTACGTCTTCTCTATCCCCCTCCTAAGCCTCCTTGCTCTTTTTCAAATTATTTATGATCTCTTTTTCATTATTAATGAATGCGTATATGTATATGTATATACACACATATTCCTAAATATAGCCTGATCAGTCTGTATAATCTTACTTGAATGTATATTTTCATGGCTGACCATTTAGTATTGGATAACCAGTTGGTGGGCTCTTCCCTGGGGAAGACTTTTTCCTCCCTTTCTCAGCATCCCTTAGCTGCCCGTAGTTCTTTCTGTAGGGTTAAGGCCTTGTGTTTTCCCCTCCTTCACCCACTTTGGCATGTCTCTTGGTGTTGTTTTTGAGTTGACATCAAAGCCCAGGAAATCTTCACAGTAGATCTGGGCTCTTGCTAAGCTCTGTAGATGTAGACACGTGGGAAGCCTTTTCTCTCCCATCAAAAGGGTCAAGCTGACACTCCTATAACAAGAGGCATGCCAAAAATAGTTACCAAATTGTATATAATATAGAAGTTCTCCTTGTCCATTTTTAAAAGTCATTTATTTCAGAAAGAAATTGGTGAAAGTAGGTATTGAAAGGTCAAATTATCCCTTCTTATACACAGTGCTGTGCTGTATACAGACCTAAAAACTTCAACAGGAAACATTTAGACATGAAAATTAAAAAAAAAAACACCCTTCAAGCATTAGAAGAATATGTAGCAACTATGTAAAAGCTTTTTTTTTTAAAACATACTAATTACCAACAAACACTGGAAGAGGTCAGAAAGCTGGGCAATTCACAATGCTTTAAAAATTTCTAGGAATTACTCATCCAAAAAGATTAAAGACCTCAAAAATAAAAAAAAAATTGGAAATCTCAGAGACAGAATTTGAGAACACTAGAACATGAAAACACTCTCCATTCTCACGAAAGCTCTGCCGGATAGAATGAATATTGCATGCATGCTTACATCATCAAAGACTATCTCTAGATTCTACGCAGTCCCCATCAAAATCCCCATGATGCTGCTCCTCCAGAAAGCAAGCATCAAGTATAGGAGCAAAAAAAAAAAAGGTGCCACATAGCCCAAGGGATTTTGAGGAAAAAGAACAAATCTGGAGGTACTAAAATACTTCATGTTATATTACAGAGAAATTATAAAAAAGATAACACAGGACTGGTACCAAACAACACACATACAATATCGAACAGACTGGAGACCCTTCAGTTAAACTCACAGCAACCTGCTTTTAAAACAAAGATGATAAAAATGAATATTGGAGAAAAGCCAGCCTTTCCACAAATGGTACTGATGAAACTAGAGAGAGGGGGAGGAGAAAATGGATGTAACAGAGTTAGCGTGGGAATGATTACAAATAGGCTTTACGAAATCCATCATTTTATACAACTAATGACATTAATAAAAATACATTTACAGGTATGCACATGCTTATGTATTCTATGTGCATTTACAACTTTGTTCCAACACATTTTCTTTGCTTTAAGCCTTTAGCAATATAAATTTTGAAAAGGTTAACCAATAATGGTCCGAGATATTCTTATAACAAAACTAACGAATCATCTAATGACTAAGAAAGCAAGAGAAATTATAAAAATAATACAATAAATAAAAAGATAGAGTAGAAAATTTAATGTATTCTTAAAATAATACATGGTGGTGGTGGTGCCTGCCTTTGATCCCAGCACTCGGGAGGCAGAGACAGATGGAGCTCTTTGGAGACTGAGGTCAGCCTTGTCTTTAGGCGTTAGTTCCAGTACAGCTATGACTGTTACATAGAGAAACCCTGTCTCGAAAAACCAAATAAAAAAAATAAGTAGATTCCTGTGTTAAACACATCTACAATTTCTGTAAAATGGGGACTATTTTAGGAAATGTTAAATTGTTAAAATGAACTCCAAAAACATTAGGAAATGTTAATAAACCAAAGTCATTCACCTGAAAACTTCATGTCAACTCCTACTTGTCAAAACGCATCAGGCTGCACTGTTTTTATGTTTCTCCATAACTGAATTATAGTTGATGCCTCCCTTTTGAACTCAGCGCACGCATGTCCATTGCTAGAATGTAGAGATGTGCTTGATTTTGCTTTATCTTTTCCCCTGTCACATTGCTGAACTCAAAACTTCAGTAATTGTTTAACCAGTTGCTGGGATTTTCTACACAGTGGATCATTTTTCTATAAGTATAAAGTACATTTTCTTTATTCCTTTGTAATCTTTTTTTTTAGTTTTTGAGGTGATAATTTAATTATGTATCTGTCCCTTTTCTATCCACTCCCCCAAACCCTCCCGTATAACTTTCCCAGTTCTCCTTCGAATTTATGACCTCTTTTTCTCACTAATATTTATTGCCTAAATTCAACCTGTTCAGTCTGTATAATGTTATCTGTATGGGTATGTTTTCAGGGCTGACCACTTGTCTCTGGACAACCAGTTGGGGTGCACTTCCAAGGGAAGGATGGCCTCCCCTGCTTCTGAAGTACATGGTGTCTTTAACAATAGAGACTTGCCATCCATCCATCTCCAGGGCAACAAAGAGCAGCAGTAATAAACTGTATGTTTGGGATGGGGGTGTCTCGTGCATAGCTTTGTCCATGAACTCCAAAGAGGGCTTCTCAGGTCTGGTACTGGGGGTTTTGTGAGGTGATATTTGGCTCTTGGGCGGAGGACCATCATTAAAGTAATATATGTATATTTAGACTGAGAATTGTGTGTTTTATCAGATTTCTGCACGGACAGTTAAGAGCATGATTCTTTATGGCTTTTCAGAGTTCCTTACTGTTATTTTACCCACCTCCCCTTCCCCTGTGACTACTTCCTTCTCTAAAGAGCTCCCCCTTTCCCATTTCCTCCATCAGATCACTTGGATCCTGCTACTCCCTTTTACTTCTCCTATACATTCTTCCGAACTTACCCTCCTCCCCCTCTTTAGGGCCCCCCTTGCCCATTTTTCTGATCAGATTCCTTGTACCGTGGTATTCCGCTCTCAGTTGATCTCCAGCCCCCTGTCCTGGCAATGGTCTCAGCTTGTTTTCCTGGTTTCTATAGTCACTATAGGTTATGTACTCGTATTTGAAGATTTGAAGCTAGGAGCTCAACAAGAGAAAACACACTACCTTTGCCCTCCAGGTTCTGGGTTTCGGCACACAATGCAATCTTTTCTGGTTCCATCCATTCATCTTCGAAGTTCATGATTTGAGTTTTCCTTATGGCTGAAGAGCATTCCATAGTGTGCGTGTACCACAAAATTCTTTTTCCATTGTCTTACTGACTCTTCTATTGCTATGAAGAGACATCATGACCAATGTAACTTAAGAAATGCGAGAGAAGGAAAAGCAGAATGGCTCATGACCCGTGGAAAGAGGCAGAGCAGGAGAAATGACGGTGATGACGAGCAGGCTGATGTGGGTGGCTTGCTTGCCACCCAGAGCCAGAATGACATCTGGGCCTAGGCTGGGGTTGAGGGCCAGGTCTGGGTCCATGGCTGTAGAGCAACCAGGGTCTGAGGTGACACTGGGGGCTCCTGTCAATCACCAAGTAAAGTGCGGATGCCAGGGGTCTGATCATTCACCTGAGACCATGTTGGTGTCCGAGGGTCATGCTGCTGCTGTGGCCATACTGTGCTGGACGGCCTGCTCTGCCACCAGGGCCGTGATGACACCTGGGCTCAAGCTGTTACTGAGTACCATGTAAGGGTCTATGCTCTTGCTGCAGCTGGAGTCTGTGTTGATGACCATGGCCCGTGTTACCACAAGGGCCCAAAGGAGCCAGACCTGTTGAAATGTGAGGGCCGTGCTGAGTCATCCAGCCCTTCACTGTTCCTGGGATAGCTGGCTCTGCATCTCATGGGAGAGCTGGCCCCTGCACTCGGAAGAGACGACCCTACCTATCACCATGGGTGTGTGTGTGGGGGGGCTGGTTCAAATAGCAGGTGTGTATGAGTGCTTACTCCGCCCCTCAGTTGAGGGGGTGGCCCCAGAGCCCTGACTAACTAGCTCAGCTACGACTACCTATGCCCACATCCTGGGCGTTGGGTTGGCCCAACCTCACATCTGCACCCTCTGTGACCTGCTGGAGCGTGGGAAGGAAGTGATCCCGCAGAACGATAGTTACGGGATCTCCAGGACTCAGGGCAACAGCAGGATATCTGAGAGGAGTTTTGGTGAGTGTATGGTGATGATGGTGTGCCAGAGGCCAAAGGTCTGGAACCAGATCAATGATTCGTTGAAGTGAACATTTGTGGATGGGGCTGATTGGACGAAAGGGTACACTGTGTGACCCATGGCAGTTCCCGGTAGCACTGGGATAAATGAAAGGATGTGGGAGAGGCAGGAAAGACGGAGGATTGGGGTGGGGTTTTTTTTATAAATAAATTTTGGGCGATTGTATTTTGAGGGGATGCTGCTGGGGTGAGCCGCAGAGATGGAGGGACAGGAGGGTTGCGATTGGGGTGCATGATGTGAAATTTCCAAAGAAGAAATAAAGAATTATGTTATGAAATGAATAAAGGTGAGTTCTTTCCCTACGTGTTTTGCTTTAATTTCCTTCTCTAACACTTTTGCTCTAGCTAGTGCTTTAAGTACAATCCTGAAATATACTATGCTGCAAGAATTCCTACCGCCAGTAGCCTTTAAGTTACCCGCCCACTTGGGCGTGGCCTCTTACACTATTTATGCCGATGTAAAGCAGACATCAGGCCTCTTTTCTGGCTGCGGAATTAGGTTGCTGTTACCCTTTCCAGCAGAGGATTGTGACCTGTGAGTCTACCCCTAAATAAATAGCCCTCTATTATATTCAATTCTGACTTAGTGTGGGATTTCTTTTAAGCATCCTTCTTCACTAGGGACAATGTTCTTGTCCATTTTGAAACTTAGGTTTTATGAGGAATGATAGCTATGGAGCTCTGTGATTGGGCAAAGCATATGTAATGCAATTATATCAGACAGAGGTGGAAGAATGTCCACTGGGCATGCAGGTGAGTCAAACAGGGTCCTGTGGGAGGCGATCTCCTGTCTATAACACTCAAAGCAGCAACAGCTGGCTCCACGGTAAAGGAATTCTAGTTCCATCTTGTGAGAGAAAAGTCCAGGGCCAGATCAGAAAGATACTAGCACTTTTGAGAACTTTTTTTTTATATCTCTCCGGTGCAAAGTCTCAGCAGGTGAAGAGGCCACTCTTGGGCTTTGCTTTCTGGTCCCAAGCAGCAATCCTGATGCAGACTCCAACATAGATAGCCACACAATCAATACAGCAGGCACGTGTTCCCCAGCAGAAGAAGACAGGTTAGGCAAAACTTATATTTCAGAAGTTGGCCTATTCCTTTCATGGGAAAATTTCATCCAGCATAGCAGAATTTATCTCATGTTACTTGTTATTTCAGTCAAAAGAGATGTGGGGATTTGCGTTTGAAGCCCTAAGTAGATGATATTTTGACTACTTTGGCGTTATTTAGTTGACTGGCTAATGACATCAGTGAGAACGTTGACTGCAAATCCGTATTCTCAGATCCCACCTACCCAGCCTTGGTTACTTACAGCTTTATTACTCCCAATCACCAAACCTCAGCTCTCCATCCCTGCAGTTGCTTGTGTATTAAGGATGGATGTGCACATTGAAGTATCACTACATGAATATTATTTCTTCTTTTTTATAATTAGAATATGTATCAAAAAGGAAAAAGGGCAGGTATCAAAACTTAAAGACTTAGAGAAACTGAAGATAATTCATTGGTAAGGCTGATCATACATGAAGAATCTGAATTCAGTACCTTTAGACGTGTGCTGAGGGAGCCAGCTGAAGGTATTCAGTATGGTTTCCCTTACGTTCAACGAGTTGACACGCAAGTGGAAGAAGATGTTAATAGAACTGGGAAGAGATTGTTTATAAAGTGCTCCTAACATAAAGGTCCTTGGACACAGTACATTTTTATTGCAGATAACTTTAATTATCATGTTAATTATCATATCTACTTGTTTTTAATAATGTGACCAAACAATTAAGCTCCAATGTTAAAATCCAAACGTAGTCTTAATGAATAGGGAAAAATGTATGTTGCTGTATATATACACAGAAGAGATCATTTTTCGGTCGCTTCTTCTGTGGGCAACGTTCAGAAGCCTACCAGACTGTAGATTAGGACCAGACTGTAGATTAGGATTAGCATCTGTCTTGCCAGAACAGCCTGAAACGTCCCTTACAGCAAGCAAACAGGAGAAGAGAAGTTGCCAGTGAGTAATGGATAAGAAGGATGTGTTCTCCAGAGATGTAAGTGATATGCCTTCAAAGGCATGGGCTTGTATCCATGCTAGAAACAAACGATACATTAGTCTCATTGTTTACTTGCTTGTGGCACTGTGGACTGACCCCCCAGCTTCACACCAGCAGGGGAAGTGCTCTGCCTCTGAGCTACATCCATCTCTACTTTTTGTTTTCTGAGACAGGGTTTCTCTATAGCTTTGGAGCCTGATCGGAACTAGGGAACTAGCTCCAGGCTGGCCTTGAACTCAGAGAAATTCGCCTGCCTCTGCCTCCCAAGTGCTGGGATTAAAGGCATGTGCCACTACTGCCTGGCCCATCTCTACTTTTACATTAGATAAAGTTTGACTTAGATGGTCCAATCTGGTCTTGAGCTTCCAGCTCTCCCGCTTAAACCACCAACTCTTGCAAAACTTCAACTGAATTTTTTTTTTGCTCTTTATTTAAGGTTATGACATCATGTTGTGAGTCAGATTGATATGTTTTGGACATGGTTTAATGGTGCCCCCAAGGCCTTATGTGAAATGTTTATTTTCTGGGGAGGCACTGTGAGGAGCTGTTGGAAACCTTAAGGGTCTAGCAGAGAACGCTCCACAGTGTGGGGTGCGTCTTTACAGGCAGTTAATGTTTAACCCCTTCTTAGGAGAGGGGTGGTATAGAAGGCATAGGCTGTGTCCTCCTGTCCTTGCTGTCCTGGAGTGAAACTGGGAGTCATTTGCTCCTGCACCTGTGGCTGCCTTTGTTCCCCACATAGGCTGTGCTTGATACAGCCACTACGCTTCCCTTGCAGGAACCTGAGTTACCCCTTTTGTTCCTTTAGCTTCTAGAACTGAACTCAGTGGGCCTGTGCTTCAAAAATAGCCTGCATTAGCATGTCTTTATAGTGAAGTCGACCTGACTGATATGGGTTTTCAGGAAAACATCCATCGTGCCTGTCAGCTTCTCCCACCATGCACTGCAGGGGCAAGAGGAGCTATAACTTACCCAGTGGAAAGGATGAGAAGTGAGAACTGGCAGTCATCCCAAGCTCTGGGTTACAAGCACAAATCATTTGACCGATCATATCTTTGTATTTATTTGTTGTCTGGTAACTAACTGACTCATGTATAATGATTTATTCACTGCTCGGTTCGTTGATTTAATTTATAGTTTGATCATCCATTGTTTTTTTCCTAATAATTAAATGAAATGATACAAAGTAAAATCGTAACACCAGGAAGAGACATGGATACACACAAACAAGCCACAGATTAGCACTGTAGTTACCCACAAGTCCAGCATTCTGGGCCAGACCATATAGGGCCTGGTGAGGTGGAGGTTGTGAGGGCCTCAGGGAAGCTGCCTGGTCTAGAAGCTTGGCCCCTGAGCACATAAATCATACTCGTGGCATATCAACAATCAGAATGGCATTGCGAGCCATAGCAGCCTGGGACTTGGTCAAGTGGCAGTGGGTGACATGGATAGACTGGAAGTTACCAGAATAAACAAAATTAAATGAACAACAAAAAAAGAATGATTAAAAATGTGAATGAATAAAAGTTGAAAAAGAAAAACATTTTGGAGATCAGTTCCTCTGTGATCCCTGGGTAGAAAGACATCCAGATAAGCAAATTATATGTAAGATGTTATGTGTTCAGAGGCAGGGCCTTTTGTGGAGTGATGTGTGCTCTGATTTCATCAGATTCACTCACTGATGGGTTCACAGTTTTATGGGTTTATTAAGTGATGGTAAAAACTTGAGTGGTGAGAACTGGATGATGGAAATGCATCTTCGAGGCTGTGTCCTTTTGGACTACCAATTGTCTAAGCCCTTTCTTGTCCTCATCTGCCTCTTCCCATGCTGTTCCCCCTTCCTTTCTCTCATTTCCGGCCAGCTGCAGACAAGAATCTCTGGTCCAGTGTGCAATCCACACCATGGTGTTCTAATTCATCATGGACCAGAAATAATGTTCTCAAGTGTCCTTGGATGGCCATGTCTGAAACTGAGAGTCAAACCACATCCTTTGCGGTTAAGTGGATATTCTCATGTATTTCATCACCGTGATCGAGCACTGACAATCACCGTTGATCAGTGTATAAGCCAGAGAAAGTAAATGACCAGAGGAAGTAATAAAAGTACCCTTCCACAAACCAAGTCTCCAAGGCACCAATGAAAGTTCTCTGCTATTTTACAGAGCCACAGGTCCCTACTTTTGGCAGAGGGAGTCACTTTAAGACTATGAATTGGAGCTGATGAAAAAGCACAGAGTGAGGCCTGAATTACACTGGAGATGATTTTACCCTCGACCTTTGAACTGTACACAAGACCCACTCTGCATCCCAAACCGGAAGTCAGCCATCTGACTTCTGAGGCAGCCGACGTCTTCTGAGGTTGTCCCTACGATGTCCACACTGCTTCCCTTTCTCCTGTACAGTCATTGTATTATTTCATTGCAAAGTGGAGCCAGATGGTCACATCAGCAAGACAATGAACACAGTCAGAAGTACCGGGGAAAGTAGAGATGTTTGGTTCTCAGAGCTGACCGCCAAACCAAACTATGCAACCATAGAGAAAGTCGTCGTATAACTAGCCCATAACTACCAATGAGAAATTTTCTGAGTGACTTAATAAGCGATTCATAAGGAAATGTATACTCAGAAAAGACATAAAGAAGCTGCCATTTTGACTACTAAGGAGACACTGGCAATGTTAATTTTCTAATGAGAATGGAAATTAGTGAATGGGTTAAATTTATTAAAACTCGGATTCTCGGAAATTATTCAGTCTTTCTCACACCCAGAAAGTATCTAAAGAGAAACAAAATACTGTGTGTTGGTAGCCATAATGTGTGTGTGTGTGTATGTGTGTGTGTTTGTGTGTGTGTGTGTATGTGTGTGTGTTTGTGTGTGTGTGTGTGTGTATGTATGTATGTGTTTGTTTGTTCTAATATTATGACCATTTAGATAACAGGCCTACTGAAGAGATGTTTCATCCCTTGTCAATAGAAGAGAATACAAACCTCCCAAAATGGGAATGCTCACGATAACACAAGTGAAATCCCCTGGTCTCAAGAAAAGTTTTCATATTTATTGAGTTCTTACTGCTTCACAGAAGGAAGACTAAGATTTTCATAGAGTGCCAATTAAGATCGATAAGTGGGTAAAATCATTTGCCAAGCAAAACCAGGAACATGAGTTCAATACTGGGTCTCACAGTACGGGGCGAACCAGTTTCTGAAAATTGCCACCTCTGTCTGTCTGTCTGTCTGTCTGTCTGTCTGTCTCTCTCTCTCTCTCTCTCTCTCTCTCTCTCTCTCTCTCTCTCTGTCTCTCTGTCTCATATCCATCAGCTGTACACGTTCAAACACACTATACACATGCACATACTCACAACTCTCATGTGTATGCATCAGCTATGCACACAGGCATACATATACACAATAACAGTTAATTAACTTAGAAAGTAGAATTTAGGCAGGGAGGAGACAGAAATCTTTAATAAATAAATAGATTTAAAAGAAGAAAAAAAAGAACAGTTAGATGCTAAGCACATTGAGGAAACGCCTAGTCCTTAGAATTCTCCTGTATTTGTAATAAAAAAAGAATCTGGAAAATGGAGAATATTTACTGAGCTAAGAGCTATTAAAAAGATAATTCAACCTATGGGATCTTTACAGCCTGGGATTCCTTTACAAGAACAGGACAGAAAAAAATGCCTTTCCAGTGCCTACTTATAATAATGCCTACCCTGTAAAGAAAGCCAATAAAAGTATTCCTTAAAAATTGTTAAATAAAAAAAAAGAAAGAAAGTAGAATTTAGCACAAGGCATGAAGCATCTAAGAGAAAATCAATTCTGTAAAGTGACTTCAAGTTAATTTTTGATGTTCGTTTTTTGAGAGAGGAGCACAGATATCCCAGGCTGGTCTCAAACTCACTACATAGCTGAAGATGGCCTTCGACTTTGATTCTCTTGCCCTCATCTCTCAAGAGCTAGGATCACAGGTGTGAAGCATGTTTGCACAGCACTAAGCTTCGAACCCAGCGCTACGTGGATGCTGGGAAAATACACTTGACAGCTGGGTCACATCCCCATGTCTCATTACTTTGTTCAGTTGGTAAAAAAAAATTTACAAGGGAAAATATTATCAAAACATCTACTAATCTTAAGACCGCAATCCTTGGCTTGTAATAAAAATGTTCCACGTGCAATAGTCCATATATATTCACAGTAATGTTCAAAGGGCAAAGGGATTGATCAAAACTATTTCTGGAAAAGGGATATATGACTAGTTCACAAATCCACTGCTTATACCACAAATCTGAAACATTAATATATGACTATGTCAGCCACCATCGGTTTCTGTCATGGATCTGAAACAACATAAAGCTCGCTCATAGATCTCTTCACTATGTCTTGGATATGAAGCCTTAAAAGTATAAATATGTTCATTTACAAACCCAGGTTAATTTCCCATATCATCAGGTGAAGATTCATGGTCAGTTGAAGGGGATTTTACAGAGAAAGGATAAACTGTAACTCTATCTCTAAGGAACATTCCATTCTAAAGTGTCTCTAGAATTTGGTAAAGACTGAGCTAAATGACTCAAGGATGATAGTGTAGATACAAAGAAGTAATGATTTTAAAAAGCCCAAGGAAAATACATATGTATCCCTATGCAACACTGTCCAGAATGTACCAAACATAGTATTTAATACATTTGGTCTACCTGCCACCCACCAAATATACTAAGTATCCATAAAAAGTCAGTGATGGGCATTGGTAATACTGTGACCAGTTTCTAAGGGTTTTTAAATGTTTGAAGAGAGGCAAAATGATGCTTTTGTTCTACCCTAAACATTCTCTTTTAAAGGTTTGTTTATTTATGTTTATTTTTTGTATAAAAGGATTTTGTCTGCATGCATGTGTGTACCATGTGTGTGCCTGGGACCCGAGGAGGACAGAAGAAAGTCTCAGCTATCCTGTCTGGAGCTGAGTTACAGATAGTTGTGTGAGCCACCATGTAGAACCAAACCCAGGTCTTTAATAAAAGTGTGTGTTCTTATCCATGGAGCTGTCTTTACAACCCCTGACTTAAACATTCTCAAAAGGAAATAAATTGTTTAAATTCTATTCTCAAGTACCATCTTATCTCTATCACCACCAAGTATTGACAACTCTCAGTCCCACGACCTAAGGGAGACAGCCACCTAAATGATAGCACTTGAAGCCAACCAGAAACACCTTTTCCAAGACCACCATTATCTGCTTGACTGGAAGGGTGTGTCTTAACTCGCCACAACTTATTACCATGGCATTTCTCATCCAGGGGACCAATGAGAGTAGATCTCTGACCCCAGTGTTCACTCCCCATTTCTGTGAAGGCCCAGATTAATAGTAAACAAACTTGGCTTTGAGGATCATAGAATTGTGCAGTCATAGCACCTTGGTTCTGACCAGAGGAGCTGGCACTGCCTATTCTGGGTTGTTGAGAGAATGCGGAAGAAGAAGGGGAAACACTGTGGTCCCTTAGGCATCCCTTCGTTTTCACTACATGGTCAACTGGACTTTTCTTGTATCTCCCGTGCTCACTCTCCGATGTGCACCCCACATCTGGAGCTCTGTTGAGCTTATGCTTGGAACACAAGTGGTGGTGATCAGGCTCACTGGGAGCCATGGGATTTCCAGTTCCTGAATTCTTCCACACAATCCGCTCTTGTCTATGTTTCAGAGATTTTTAGTAGCCATCCTTGCTTGCATTCTCTTAGAGTTTCACTACTGAACTGGCAAAGAAAAAAAAGATCTCATCTCCAGAGTCTGTCATCTATATCTATAGATATAGTTAGATATATAGATATAGATATAGTTAGATATGCCCTGTATTTTACAGAGGCAAAGAGAAACCCCTAAAAGAGAAGAGTCTTCATTCTTCTTTGATACATTTCAGTGCAAACCCATTTGATAATTTACAACTCAGATGAAATTTCTTAGCATATTAAACAAGGATAAGTAGGAAGTTAGTGATTTTGTGGCTGGCTCATTAGGTCTCCCTTCTTGGAATTTGTGACCCTTCTCCTTGTCCTGGTGAAGTAAAGGACTCCTCTTAGAAAGTCGAAGCCGTAAGACTTGCCGATCAGGAAATGAATATCACATGGGCACGCATGCAAAGTGCTGCCAACTGAACACATTCTATCCTGTCTCAAAAAACCGCAAAAAAAAAAAAAACTGTGTTGAGAGAAGTCTTTCTAGAGGGAAAATGCAGGGTGGGGATTGTCTTAGGATTCCTATTGCTGTGAAGAGGCAGCATGTCCTCAGCAACCCTTAGAAGGAGGACATCCGTTTGGCACTGGATTACAGTTCAGAGGTTTAGTCCAATGTCACCATGGTGGGAAGTGTGGTGCATGCAGGCAGACATGGTACTGATAAGGTAGCTGGGAGTTTTGCATTTAGATCAGCAGGCAGCAGGAGAAGAAACACTGGGCCTGGCTTGAGCATTTGAAACACCAATTCCTACCCGCAGTGGCACACTTCCTCCAACAAGGTTACACCTACCCCCTAACAAGGATGTACCTCCTAATAGTGCCACCCCCTAATGACCAAACATTCAAATATATGAGCCTATGGGGACCATGTCTCTTCCTAATTCACAGGTCCAGACTAGAAGCAAATTCCCCCACTTCCAATCAAGCAAAAACCCGTTTTCCCCATTTCTGGATTGTAGCTCGTTTCAGATGTAGTCCAACTGACAAGCAAACATAGCCATGATAAGAGTGCATCTTTGACAATCCCCTGATTTCCTCACAGTTAGTGACTTAGTTTAACTCCATAAACTAAGTCACCTGAGGGCTTTGAGTTGAACTTTGTCCCACTCCAAATGTAGACTCTAAAATACTAACTGTAATGTAAACCATTCGGGGACAAAGTCATTACAAACCTAATTAGGAAGGCGATTACTGATAATGGAGTATGCTGGGCCCCTAATGTGATATGGCCAGTGTTCATTCAAAGGGCAGGAATCTAAATGCAGCCCCCGCTCAGGGAGAATATCGTGTGAAATTAGATAGTGTCAGAGACTGTCAGCAGATGATCAAAACTCAGAGAGAAGACAGGAAATGGAAGACTCCGTTTCTGCCTTCAAGAACATCCCTTCCCCTTGAGGACTTGTGGATTATAAAATGACAAGACAGGTTTCTGATACTTGAGCTCACCGATTTGGAGTGTGTGTGCCTCAACACTATTAAACTAAGAAGCTGTTCAGTGTAACACTAAAAAGGTGAAACTTTAAAAACTTTTGTATTCAAATAGGTCAGCGTGATTTTTTTTAATGTGTGAAAAATGATATTTCGGGGAATAATGATATATACTGCCCAAAATAATGGAATAAGGCAACAAATTAGCCTACTGTTATTGGTTATCAGAGACGTAAATAGCAGAGAGAGAGAGAGAGAGAGAGAGAGAGAGAGAGAGAGAGAGAGAGAGAGAGAGAGAGGAAGGAAAGAAAAATGGGAAAAGAGGAAAGAAAAACAGAAGCTTGATCTTATCTAGAGGAAAATTCTATGGTCCTATTACTGGGCTCTTCCCAAATAAAGTGAGATCCAAAGGGCTTGAGGGGACCACTGCTGTGGACTGTCCTTTCGGGTCAGAGGTCTGTTAGGGGCTTGAGGGGTCCGCTGTTGTGGTCTGTCCTTTGGAGAAGAGGTCTGTTAGCAGTGATCCCACAGACAGGAGCATGGTGTGTGTTCTTAAGAGAGTTCAACTTTAGGGTGCTCAATGAATTTGAATCCTTTTGTAGGTTTCAAAGAGTCCTAGAGTAGAAGAATAGAATATGCTAGACTTCATATTGTCTCTGGTTATCCTGCAATAAATGAAGGGTGAAAGATTTAGCCCTTCAGTTAAGACATGTCTAACACGCAGAAGCCCCTAATTTTTAGGCTCCTTGGTACAATTCTCTGAAGGAAGTGAAGATTCCATACTCACGGGCAGTCAGAGCGCGGTGACTGGCGTTTCTTTCTACAGGTGGTGAGGGTAGAGAGACGATGGGGCTGCTGCAGATGACAATGGCCTGAGGAGTCTCAAACCCTAAACTTAAGAGCAATCCTGTAAAGTAAATTCATTTGAGTAGCTGCCCAGCAAGGGCTACTGGCGGGGCGTGGTCAGTTGTGCTAATAATTGCAGCCCACACTGAGCAGCCCACAGCTGGAGCTGGAGGAGATTCAAAATACTCGGAATGCGCACGGAAGCCTACGCACATCAAGAGCCTGTGTGGGGAAGAAGAATCATGAGAAGCCGTAATAATTTTGAAAAAGAAATGCCAGGAGCTATGTCCAGATGGATGAGTCACGGGTTTTATACTGGAACATTAAAATATTATTGTAAATGTTTCCGACCTTTATTAATTTCCTTCTATTAAAAGATGACATGAGAAAAATCATAATAATGACAAAATACAGCTCGTAATAGTGTAAGACTTCCAGTGAGCCCTCTCTCGTGGCTAGATGTATATTACTAGAGTTTCGCAGCTAAGGCAGCCCTCCAACATCTTTCGGGTTTAAGCAAAGGCCTTGCAACAAATTGAAAATTATTTATAATGAACTGAGAGCCAGCTCTTTTTTGAAAGTGATGCCAACTCTGTAAGAAGAGAAGGAGACTGTTCGCATGGGCAGAACAAACACCCAGCCCTTTCCACTCTTACTCGTACAATGACTTTTCCTATGTCGTCAGAAACTAGTCTGGGATATGATACTTCCCAAGAGGAAGAGCTCCTCTGGCAGCTGTGTAGTCCTGAGACATTAGAAGATGCTAATTTTCATGGGCCCATGTTTGGCAAGGCTTGTACGCCTTCTTCACCATCCCAGCGCTGGGTGTATGCCCATCAGTTTTCCCATCTGTTGTGTGGGATGATCAGGGAAGGCAGCTGGGGAAGGGAACAGTGTCTTCTCTATCACAGTTCTGTGGTGAAGGGACCTTTCCTAGTGGCCTTTGAGAGGCAGCTCCCATTGTTCCTGTCTTTCTGATGGAGATCTGTTCCAGGTAGTTCTGGCAACAGTGAATATGACCCATTCCGTCTTTGGTGACAAACTCGTGGAAGATCCGGAGCTGGTGATGTGGGCAGCCAGGCACCAGTCCCTCTACCCCTCACAATGCTGACACACAGAAAGCATCCACGGAGGGTAGCCGGCAGGGAGTAAACCATCTTTTCCTACAGCCCAGTTAATATACCAGAGTACAGAGAGAGCTTAATTCCCTATTGTTGCCAGGGGGCCTGGGTTCAACTGAATGAGACTCCAGAACAATGTCTACTCGAAGGCATTGTTTAAAATAATACAGTATTTAGCCAGCAATTACTGGAAGCTAATAGTTGGGTGTGATAAGAATAGTTGCGGCTCAGCAGATGTTCAATGAGATGAGGGCGAGAGCATCCACAGAGCTCACCAAAATTACTCAGTCCTGCCTGGGGAGCGGGAGCATTGTGCCTATCCAAAGCCGAGCCCTGTGGAGAGCAATTCCAGAGACTCACTGGCAGGAAATAGAAGCCACTCTCACGCGCAACGAAAGGACAATAGGGAACACAACAAAAACGCTCTTTCTTTGGAAGTGGCAAAAATCCAGCAAAGCAACTAATAGTAGGCGAACACACATGCTCCACTAGATCAAGAGTCATGGGTTACAATGGTGGCCATCACAGGGAAGCAATGGATTAGGGGGGAAAAAAGCATTAGATATGACGCTTGGCCAACTGATGAGACAACTTGCGTAGCACTTACCAAAGGCTAAAAACAGACAAATTAATAAAACTGAATCAAGAATGAATATAAAATTTAAGGAGACATGTAGAAAAGCAAATAAAGCCATAGTCTTTGGGTGGAGAGTGGCATCTGTGTGCTCATGTTCACGCGTGGTGCCCCCACGTTGTCTGCGAAGCGGGTCGGATGGTGGTCTTGGTAAACGAGGCCAGCAGAGAGATTAGAGAAAGACCAATGGATGGAAAACTGTAAATGGTTATAGAAAAGCACAACAGGTAGAAGTCCGAGTCCTGAAACCATTTGTTCAATGAGTCTTGCTCCTGCTGTTGGGTTTTTGAAGCATGATCAACTATTATTTTTTTTTCTGTGTCTTTGACTAAATCTGACTGATCTACATAAAAGCAACATTCCTCACCTAAGAAGAGGCAAAGAAGCTTTTGCTTTCCTGCTGTTGGGAGATCTAGTCCCTCCTATCTCTGTCAAGGGATGCAATGGAGGCTGGATTCTTGCTATTCCGTGAGAGATTTGTTGAAGGCTTTCTCGTATGTCTTGAAATAAGGAGTGTTATAGTGTGTTTCTGACATGGCAGAGCCCCTTTCCTTTGCCTATCGTTACCCTATCCCCACAAACCACAAAAGAGGTCAGTTCTCCAAAAACTGACGGCAGGGCTTCATGGTCAATGACAATGTTTACACAACTCATTGAACCTAGAAAGGCCAAGCACGTGTACTCATGGGGCCATCGATGTTCCAGTCTCCTGTGCTCTAGTCTCTCTGGTGGAGGAAGGTACTCAGAAGGCTACCAAAAGAGATACCTGGGCAACAGTGCAGAAATCCAGCCACGAAACCGTCGACCTTGAAGCATCTTATCCCATTATATGTGCAGCCAAGACCAGAGAGCAATCAATCAATGCCTTTGTGCTGCCCACTCCTTCTCATTTAGTCCACCCTTATTTTGGGTGGCCCTTCTGGCCTCAATGAACCCCATTAAGAGATGCTCCACTTCCCGCTGCCTTGATTTCTCTCTCATGATGGACTGTAACCTGGAACTGTCAACCAAAGAAACGCTTTCTTACTTAAACTGCTGTTGTGGGATACTTGATCATAGCACAGAGAACAAAACTAAAACCGTGTGTCTGGACAACAGGATGAGGAGGTGTGAGAGAAGATGATGTTCTATTATCATGGCTGGCTGTGAACCACAGGAAAAGGCCAGGGAATGCCTTGGGCATCCTCAACAGTAGGAGGACCTAGTAATACATAAGCCAGTAGACATACGGGAGAACATAGGGACTGAGCAACAACTCTGTAGAAAGACTTTCATATTTGGAATAAGTAAAACTGGTTATCTTATCCTGTAGGAGAGGTGGTCAGAAGGCAGGTTTAAAGTGATGGTAGACAGCACAGTGAAGGATCAAGGTGCCCTACTTGGGACGTCTCTAGGGTAGGCTGTCTTGTCAATAGAGATGGGCTATAGGCCACAGAAGCTGTATATATGCCGAGGAAATGGGTAATACGAATCCTGCTGGTTATAATTGTAGGATGTCCAAATAGTTTGAACATTTGTCCTATAATTTAGAGGTGTCTTAGAGGTGGGGGGGGTATCAGATAAAGGAGGTCTGTTTTCCTCTTAGTGAGGCCTGTGAATTTATGCTAAACAAAACATGACCAGGGATGGTTGTGTGTGCAGACGAGGAAAGGAATCGGCGTAGCCATACCATGCTGGAACAGATTTGGAGTGACTGAGCAGGAGATGGGTGAGATTGAGAATGTGCTCAACATGTTAGAAATGGGAGCCTCTTTCCTGGAGGCACCCAGGTAACATGAAGAGAAAGCCTCAGGCAGGAAGAGACATATTTATGCATCAAAGTCAACTAGGAGGAAAAGGACAAAACTGAGAAACTTGATGTTGGACAGGGCGAGGTGTCTGAGATCCACCTGTAGCCAGGAGTCTGGGATGGGATCTAGTAGTTTAGAAGTTGGAGCACTTGAGCATCCCCAACCCACGCCCTCGGTTCAGAGGAGGAAGGCTGAGGGAAGTCCTCTACCCGGAGACATAGAGATGCCAACAACAGGGGTAGTGGCTATGGAAAGGGTTTGTCTTGGCCAGTTGTTTTGAAATAAAAGTTTTAAGTGCTCTAGGAGGTGGCAGTAGTAGGCGTACTTAGCCAGCGGGTCATTTGTGGGAATTCTTCCTGCAGTTAAGATCAAGTGTTTTACCACCTCTGTCTGAGGTGTGTGTGTGAGTGGGTGGGGCAAGGAAGTTGTTTGGGGTCGGGGAGCCACCTTCCATCTGGAAAACTGGATCGAAGAGCTAAGAATCGACGGCTTCATGGCGGAGGGGGTGGAAAGAAGTACCAGATGAAGTCCCCAGAGCAGAGCTTGGAGGGGATTTGCAGTAAATCCAGTCTTCCGGGTGGACTGGGAGAGATGTGAATCAGGGGACGGCTATGGTGGAACCTTATCTATCTAATAAAACCGCAGGTATAGAAAAGGGTCAGGACCTAGTCACCAACAGATTGGGTGGAGGATTGAGCAGGGAAGAAGGGGAGGCAGGGGGAACTGTGGTTGGTATGTAAAATGAATAAAGAATTTTTAAAAAAAAAAAAGAAAGGAAAAAGAGAGAGAAACTTCTCCACACAAAGGGCTTTCCATACCTCAATCCTAAAAGATCTAGGTCACTTGAAGCCTGGGGTAGTGAGCAGTTTCTCATGAAATCAACAGGAGAAAATTACTCCAGTTAGTTTGTGTTTGTGGCATTCATTTTCTCTCTACTTTTCCTGGTGATTGGGGCCTTTAGGGGATGTGTAGCGCTCTGGTAATGTAAAGACAGTCACAGAAATGAAGTGTAATTTTACACAATAGTTACGGCCATTGTCAGATTCTTGTTTAATTTCCACATTTTTTTTTTTACCTATTATAGGTTTGTTTGGTGTTGATTTTAAATATTATCACATTAGGATCAGATCGGACAGCCAGACTTATTTCAGCCTTATTGAATTTGCTAACATTTTGTGTGTGTGTGTGTGTCCTGGGAGCGTTTCTGTGGGCTGCTGTGTCAAACGCATATTCTTCATTGTTTGGCTGCAAATGTTCTATTGATATCTGTTAAATCCATTTAATATAGTGTCACTTAATTCTGATTTTTCCATGCTTAATTTTTTTGTTCAAATGGACTGTTATTCTGAGAAAGTCTGGCATGGAAGCCACCTACTATTAGTGGATTGATGTTAATTTATGTCTTTAATTCTAGTAGCGTGCGTCTTACGATCTTGTGCACACAAGAGTTTGGTCCATACTTATTAAGTGCGAGAAAACATTGTGGCTAATTGTTCCCTTGTTTACAGGGAAGTGTCCCGCTTTGCTCTCTTGATTAGGTTAGCTCTAAGCTTGTTTTGTCATCTATTAGGCAAACAATTCCTGGTCCCACTGACTGAATTGTTTTGGTCTATCTTTCCATTCTGAGGTGGTGCCTATCTTGAAAGCTAAGATGAATTTTTTTTTATAGACAACGGATAGATTTTTTTTCATATGGTTTTATGTTTTCTCCATTAAGCCTGATTGGAGAATTGAAGCCACTGATATTCAAAGTCATAGGTGAATTTCAGCCATGGCCATCGTGTCCTTGTTGTTGCTGAGTCCACTGAAGAAGCTAAAGAGCAGAACCTGGTCCATGTAAAGGCACTGGAGGGAATGATGAAGAGCAAACAAGGGTAGTTGAGCAGGTCTTGTCAATAACAGGGTGGAGGTCAGCTGAGACCCCAAGGAGAGTCCGGACTTCTCTACCTGCTGGTCCTTAACCCACATATGACAAGCAACATGTCCAAGGACTATTGACATTACTAGGCTGGGTATGCATTTCTTTGTGCAATCAAACTGAGGAGTCATCCCTTGGCCTTAGCTTATTATATCCAGTAAGTTCTTGGCACATGTTTCCCTAAGATTATTTTAATGAAGCCATCTCTTTCTAGAGTCTCAGTTCACTAGGACAAACTCGTAGGACCCTATCCCTTTCTGTTTCTATGAATGACTCATTTATCCGTCTGTGCTGATGGGTGGAGCAGGGAAATGGAACTATCTAGAAGTCCATGCAAGGATCACCATCATTCTCCATTCTCAAAGTAGAGTCTGAAGCCACTTAGAAAAATAGAATCTCCCTGGGCAAAACAGAAGAGCAGAGTGAAAAGTTAGTTTCCTGCAACATAGAGTAACTTAGAGCAGAGCCCAATGTGATTTCAACAACTACCTCTATCCAGTAGCCATGGTAACTAAGTACAGTGATACCCAATGGACGGAAGAAGGAGAGTCACGGGGCTCTTATCTAGGAGTCCAGCTATTCTTCCCGCTTTTGGTCCTCCATATAAAAGTGGTCTTAAAGATTGTAGAGAACACAGGCTAGTGGAATTTAGTAGGAGGTGGGAGGTTGGAAGAAAGCTGGTCTCCCCGATGAGGCTTCTGTGTTATTATCTTCCACCAGGAGGATGGAACATCGCAGGTATCCAGCTGCTTGAAAGGCAAACAAAGGAACCGCATTCCCATAAAGCAACAGTTCACACATGCACTGTGAGAAGCCCCAATAAGCTCCTTTCACCAAGCTGGATTTTGGTGGGTTGGTTACTTTCGGCTATCATGAGTGCCCTAGCTGTTAGAAACAGATAGTTGTTTATGGCTCCACAGAAAAAGTGTGTGTAGATGAGAGAGAATATATGTTTCCATGTATATATGTCTACATTATATATTTATATCTATGTGCATTATTTTTATTTTATATATATTTATTTTTCTACGTATGACTGATTTGTATCCTGGTCTTCTGTTTTACATCATACTGAGAACAGCTATTAGTACTAGTAGTACTATTACATAGCTTTTGGCACTGCATTGAGCAATGGAGTGACTGCCTTTACCTTTTCTCAACCAAGTGTGATGGGACAACAGAGCTCAAAGGAAACCACATGAAGATGAACATCTAAAGGAAGCCATTTGGCAGGGAAAGACTGGCAACCCTTCTTGTGAAGGGCTTCATATAATAGAGTATGCTCAAGTTAATCTTCAGGGAGAAAAATGCAAGACCTTCCTCATCTGCTCTTCATGTAACAAAGCACATTTAGGAAAAGTTCGCTGTAGGCAGAATTTTCTGCCACAGCCATTGCTTCCCAGATAACCACAAGAGTCCAATTATTAATTATGAATGTTCGGCTAATAGTTCATGCTTGTCACTAGCTAACTCATACATTTTAAATTAACTCATATTTATTTATGCTTTATCACATGACTCATGGCTTGTTACCCCATTTTCTACTCATCCATTTTCCTCCACGCCTGGCTGGCATATCGTCCGACTTCTCCCTTCTTCCTCCCAGAATTCTCGTACTCTGGCTCCCCTGTCCTATCTCTCCTGCCCAGATATAGGCCAGCCAGTTTCTTCATTAAACCAATCACAGCGACATATATTCACAGTGTAAAGGAATATCCCACACTTCATGATGTTGGAAGGGCAGTTGCTATTGAAAGATCTAGCTTCCTGGCCCTATGTTCGCAAACCCAGTGGCCCACTCTTGTTCTTGAGAGCACTTTCCTTTCTTTAATAACCGTCTCTTCCCGTCATACTTCAGACATCCTCACTCTTACTCTGAAGCACACCCTCTCTACCACTCATGTGTTTGCTGACCTCCGTTGCTGAGCATGTCTGTTTTCTTGGACCAGAGATAGAAAGGAATGACTGCACTTCTTTCCATCATCAGTCTTCGTCCTCAGTTCAACTCCCAGGGATCATAGCGTGTTTGTCCCATTGTTGTCCTTTTAATAGCTGATAAAATGCTACCAAAGCTTCTTCCAAGTCTGTTTTTAAATTCTTTTGTTAGGAAACTAAGAATCCATCCAAAGCAAACCCCAACTGACTGGTAATACTAAGAGAAAATAGTTTTCACCATTAACTATAAACCCCACTGTATTATTTTTGATAGGTTTTCTTTACCAAGTTGAGCTGATTTCTGTTGATTTGATCATCCTTGAATTAAGCAATGATGCTTACAGTATTAGTCATTCTTCTTTCTTTTCCTGGGTGATACTATACAAGTAAGACACAAAGTGTTGAGTATGCATGTCTTTTTGTGACATTTTCGATGCATGGGTCATATGTTGATAAGATTTTGTTAAATAGGCTAGACAAGGTAACATATGCCTGAATTCCCCAATACTTAAGAGGAAGAGGCAAGAGAATTTTGTACTCAAGGTTGTCCTATGCTATGCAGTGAGACTCTGAATAGAAAAGTTGGATGTTTTAATGCTATTGTTTAATAGTTGATGGTTCCTTAGAATGAAATGTACAAAACGCAAAAAAATTTCAACAGCTCTTAGAGTTCAAAAACAATATTCATAGTAGCAAGAATGAGAATCATGTTTTTTTTCTCGAAGATGCAAATGTACTTAGAAGAAAATGGAACCCAACTGTGAGGTGCCGTCCCATGATCCCTCTGAGCCAACATTTCTCATTCCATCAAGTGGCAAACCACGGTAAGAACAAATTATGACTTTGAGATCAAGAACCTAGAGTTTTTACCCTGATAGAATCTCCTGTGAAAATGAAATGAAAGTATTTCTTTCAGCAAGGAAGAGAAAGATAGAAGAAAATGGGATGTTGTAACAATTAACAACGACACCAAAGAAAGATATTTCTACCTAATGAATTTTTTCCAGGTTATTGTTCATTGTGGTAAAGATTTCAAGAAGATCGCATAATAAATCAACAAAATAGCTAGATAGAAAAGTGAGGAGACAGAGCAGAGGATGAGGAACAGGATTTCACTGAGACCAAAGTTTGGGAGGATATGAACACTGGCTCCCTGTCTCTTAGCTGTATCTGCTAGTAATGAAGAGGCATCACAGAGAAAAGAAAGAGTATTTGCAGTGTTCTGCATATAATTCAACTAAGAAGGCATTTTGGAAAAATAAGACCACCCACAAGCTAAAGGGCTTCCCTTTAATTTCCTTTTATGTTTATGGATTCACCGTTGTACAGATTTCTATTCTTTCACGTGGCTCCTTTTTATGAAAGCAGTGCCCAACAATAGTAAGACTGTCACACAACAGTCATTCGATTATCTCAAAAGTAAAAGCAGAACCCTCTCTTAGATCTGATTTATGCTTATTGAAGTGTTTCTCACAGGACGTGGGGGGAACTAGACATAGCTCCTCTCAGAGGTAAAAAAAAAACAGAGTTCTACCAAAACCCCTAAACTTGCAGTTGGAGAAATCTGAGAAGAAATCCTGTTGTTTTTCTGGTTTTCTCTTGAATGGGTGCTGAAGCCAATGGGAAGGCCTGCAGAGCAAGCAGAATGGGGACTCTTTCTCATTGTCCCCCATGGCAATAATTAATGACCTGTACTCTTATCTTACCCAGTTCACATGGAAGGGAAGTTGTATGAATAGCCAATTAGCAATTTCTAGATGAAATTTTGACTTGAATTCTCATTTTTTATAGAATGTTAAGACAATAGATGATGACAACACAGGAATTCTTTGAGAAGCTGTAGTTTTTCTTTGCAAATGTTGAGAAAAATTAGGTCAAACTTTAATAGCCAACTAAAAGTTTTTTCAACTTTGTTTTTATACAGTAATTATTTACTGGGATGATTTGGATATATATTCAATGAGAAAAGTCTGTTAAGAAAATAGTAACTGAAGATACTAATTTTTAAAATATAAACTTTAACGCATTTATCCTATCAGGGTCTGCTTATCTCTACAGAGGAGGGACAGGAAGGTGGGATGTATGAGGATCCTAGATGCGTATGGCATTGCATTTTTTTGGTATTGTATTCTTGGATTCAGTTTTGTTTCCATTTTCCTAACTTTATTTTTTTGGTGAATAAAGAAGGAAAACAACTTTAAAAAAAGATAGTAGAAGATAACATGGTAGGTACACTCACACACATGTCTTGTCAAAATCCAAAACATAAGTAATGATCGACACATGATCAGCAGATGGTCAGCAAGTCAGTTCGTTCTCTCTCTCTCTCTCTCTCTCTCTCTCTCTCTCTCTCTCTCTCTTTCTCTCTCTCTCCTCTCCCTATCCCTCCCTCCCTCTCTTTCTCTCTCAGAAAGCAGAGAGAGAACCAAGGCAACTCTTATAAAAGAAAGAAAGCATTCAGTTGAGACATGCTTGAAGTTTCAGAGGTTTCAGCCAATATCTTTATGGCAGGGAACATGAGCACCGCAGCACATAGACAGACATGGAGCTGTGAATGTTGCTGGGAGTTTACATCTGAATCTGCAGGCAGCAGGAAGAGTGTGCCATTGGGCCTGGCTTGGACCTTTGACACCTCCGAGCCTACCCCCAGTGATACACTTCCTCCACAAGTCCACATGTATTACAAGGCCACACCTCTTAACCCTTCTCAAATAGTGCTACTTCCTGATGTCTAAGCAGGCAAATAGATGAGCCTATGGAGGCCATTATTATTCAAACTACTGTATGGGGTGAGGCTATCTATTATCAAAGCCTGTGCCAGTAATGAATGTTATCCAACATGTCCTCATCATTCTATAACATCCCCAAACTGTACCACTAACTTGGCATCAAGCATTCAAACACCTTTTAGCTTATGGATATATTTTTAATTCAAACCATGATATTAGACAAGGATTCCATCAGCCCTATAACATCCCCAAACTGTACCACTAACTTGGCATCAAGCATTCAAACACCTTTTAGCTTATGGATATATTTTTAATTCAAACCATGATACTAGACAAGGATTCCATCAGTCCTGCCTGCTATAACTATCAATGGTTGTCATTAGCATGGTCTTTTCTTTTTTAAACAACACGAACAGCCCTGATAATTTGGGACTCTAACACAAGCCAGACTTGGCTGTTCACAGGAAGCCTGTTTACAGTAACTGATCTTCAGAGAGTTTCAGAGTTGCGCTGTTGTAATCTTCTGCCGTAACTATGCTATAAGTTCCCCATCAAGGGGGCTGGAGAGATGGCTCAGTGGTTAAGAGCACTGTCTGCTCTTCCAGAGGTCCTGAATTCAATTCCCAGCAACCACATGGTGGTTCACAACCATCTGTAATGAGATCTGGCGCCCTCCTCTGGTGTGTGGGCATAGATGGAGGCAGAATGTTGTATACATAATAAATAAATAAATCTTTAAAAAAAATTAAAAAAAGTTTCCCATCAATACACAATCCTTTAAAAAAAAAACAAAATTTCTTCCTTCATCTTTTAAGTCAGCTGTTGCCACCTGTGTTAGATAATTAAGACAATTGCCAAGTACTTGTCTTATAGCACTAACCATTAGGAATTTCTGGCGTTCTTTTGTTTTGCAGCTACACACAGTGTGATGATTATGTTTTATCTATACACCCCAAGGTTGTAGAAATGCTCACTGAATGTTGCCCCAGTCACCCACAGTTTTCTGCTGCACAACATAGTTTATGCCCAGCTGTTGATGGGCCCTATTCCTATTTTGAAAATGTTGATGATGAAGAAATATGGTCCCTGGTCATAATTATGCATGTATTCATGATCCGGACACACAGAAACCTGAGGCAGAAGTGTCCAGATCTGTGCTGTCCAGGCCAGCTTGAGTCTTCTAAGGAGATCCTGTCAAGAAGAAGAAAAGGAAAAATAGGAGAATGAGCAAGTAGGAAGAAAAAGATGAGGAGGGGGAGAAAGAAGAGGGGGAAATGGGGAGGAGGAGGAATCAAGCGATAATACCAAACATTTAGTGGATGTTGGATATAACCTAGTTTCTCATTTTAAGGCCAGGTAACTCTCTCAGAGGATAGTCAATGTTCTGAGACTGATTCCTGTTTATTCAAACCACTGGCTGCTTAATATCTGGATGAATTTTCCAGAATACATACTTTATGAACCAAGCCCAAGAGTGCGTGCTGACCAGACTGTGCTTTCCCCTTCCCTTGATGCTGGCAGCTCTCTGCTCCTCTAGGTAGATAGGAAGCAGACTTCTCAGACTGACCCTTGGTAAGGCTGCCGTTTAAAGTCTCCAAGTCTGTATGTAAAGCACTATGTGCGGAACTTTCTGGTATGAAAGATGTTGAACTATCCATTTGAAAGGTTATTTATTACAGAGATCATGTTTTCCTTGTAGTTCTGTCAGATCTGATGACTACCACGTTAATTGATAGTTCAGTGATTAAAATCTCAGGCAACTCTATAGATTTTTGATACACATAATCATATAGATAAAAGATGGAAAAAGAACTTCTGTAATTTCTCAGAGATACATTTTCTGAATCTTGTAATACTTTTTAAAGGTTAAAGTCTTGTCAAGGAATTCTGATAGAGTCTCTGAAAAGTCCTGATTTAAGCAAGATATAGTTCTAAATCAAACGTGATTTCAGTTGATCATAGAGACCGGTAATACTCAAGAAAATTTGTGCTGAGGAGGCACTTCTGCCTCTGTTTTTGCTCAAGGTACCTCATTTGATGGTGCTATTTTCAGAAAGACTCTGCTTACTGCAGACTAACTGAGATGAAGCCAGACACAAGGGCTGTCTCTGGATGGCAGGATGCCCTGCCTCCCTGCATCTCCGTCCAGCCGCTGACAACCTTAGCTTCCCCCATGGAAGGTCATTACTTGTCAGAGAGAGTCTCCTCAGTTATTTCTCACCTGGTATTTTCTAGAAGAGGTTGTGCATGTGGCACCTATGAGACGGGCTAAGGGCTTTTGGATGTTAACACTTAATCTTTGAATTCCTTTTGTTGCCTAAATGTAGAGTCATCCAGGGAGCTTGGAGGAAGGCCACCAGGCACCACTCAGGTCTTCTCACACAGCAGGGACCAGCCTTCAGCATCTTTATAACACTTACCTATCATGCCTAAGACCTTGGAATCCCAGCATCACCCACCCACCCCAAGTCCCCCAGGAAATCCTGCTGTTATAACAGTCTCAAACATTTGAAGGCTGTGAATGGAGGAACCAATTGCTATGAGCACTCTGAATGTCTATCTTGTTCTTAAATCTGAGCACTTATTAATCAATTCTCAGTAGTTACAGTGGCATTAGTGTACAAAACCATATCTCATGCCTCGGGTTATATTTACGGAGTCATGAATGTCACTGAAGTAATATCTTGTAACAACTAATATTGCCTCCCCCCAGTTACCAACACTGAACAGTAGGGTGTCAGTCACCTGCTTTCTCGGTGGCAGGCGACTTTGTTTTTGAAGACGCTTCCCTCAGATCATGGCTGATCTTTTCACTTGGTGCCTGAGAACACAGTCGAACTGCAGTTTTCTGAGATTCGTGAGAAAGTACACCTTCGTTGGCTACCCTTTCTGATTATCCCACAAACTGTATTTTATATCTCAAAGTGATGTGGCTGGCTGGCTTGCCTACTACTTCTGTCTTTAAACATCTTGATATGAGCAAGACAGACCAAAATGAAGGCAGCCGAGAGCATGGCTCCACCTTCAGCGACTACACGAGCGGCAGAAAGGCTCTTGTTCAAAGCCTTCCGGTGGAGGCTGTGCACACCCCACTCTGAACAAAGGGTAGAGAGTGGGTGGGCCTCCAGTGGAGGCTGTGCACACCCCACTCTGGACAAAGGGTAGAGAGTGGGTGGACCTCCAGTGGAGGCTGTGCACACTCCACTCTGGACAAAGGGGAGAGCAGCTTATGCAGATCCAGGGAAGCCAAGTGTATACAGCATCTAGGGAAGATGAAATCATTCACAATTGCAATATTGAAAGGAGGATGTTCTGCCACCTGTAGGGTCAATGGCGGCCATTACACAGCAGTCTTTCCCTGACTCTGATTAAACCAAACTTAAGTCACCACTGACAGGGCCACACCTAAACCATGGTAGACTCCGAAATGAAATGAAGTATGGACTTTGGAAGAGCTGAGAGAACTCACACCTCTTTATAACCCATGACCACAAGGGTCGCCCATGACGTCACTACATGGGTGTAAAGAAACACTTACTTTTGAAAATTCAAAATTGCCGTGGCTTGCTGCTGGGGAACGAGAGAATGGGGGAAATGGTGGAGGAGACTTGTCAGGTACAAGGGGTGTGCCGTGGCAGGAGGTAGACCAGTCAGCTGGCACCCCTGGGAACTAATGTGAGGCTCTGGTCTGTGAGAGGCTTAGTTGAGTTAATAGGGAACTAGCCGCCTTTTCTGGAAGTAGACGGTTTTAGGCTCAGATTCAAAAGCAATGGCTTTCCCTAGTAGATGGAAACCCACTTTACAAGGTGTCTGAAGAATGCTGGCTTTGAGTCGTAATCCTTGTGTTTACTTGGTCAGAATTCAGCATGAGCAGAGCCCAGATTATCATTCGCAAAACTGTCAGCGGCACTTCCATTTTGGCAGGATTGGGACCAAACATTCCAGATTTCTACATCTCTCTCTTCATCTCCCAGCCTTTCCTATTCGTGTACCCGGTGTACGAATCGACCCTGAGTTACTGCCTCGGGGTCCTCTGTCCACATGCAAGAGGATGCCATCCTTCCTAGCATTCTCTGTTGCAATAAACAGAATTCAGCTGCTCTTCCTGTCTCTGAGATTTAAAAAAAAAACTGTCTGAAAATAAAAGAAAAAGTCATATTCAAAGTCGCTAGGTTTTTGCAACAGAGTTCTGATGCCAGATTGGGGCGCGGGTGAGGGGGTGTGACAGGTTCCCAGAACAGCAAACAAGGAAGTTAACACCTGTTAGGACTCCTTCAATTAAATTCAATACTGACAGTACATACCCAGAGACAGGGTTAGTTAGCTCCCACAAGTTGAGAGATTGCTTACCAAGACCCCAACACTTCAGATGCCAATAATAAACCCGAAGGGTATCCCAGCTGTAAACAAGGATTCCCATATCCTGCGTCAGAGCTGATTAATTTGCCAGACCTGTTCACAGAACACATGAAAGCTCATTCGTTGGTGTGTTATCAAGAGTATTACGAGGAATATTGATGAAGAAACTCAAAGAGCAAGGTGCAGGGGAGATGTATGGAGCTTTAAAACCCTCGCCCATCTTGCGGCTCTCTGTGAGCTCAGTTTTCATAAGATCCTATCTCTGACCATCTGGGGTTCCATGCAGGCTTTCATTGCATGGGTGAGGTTAATGGAGTCATTGATTGATGCAAAGTGTGGAGCGGACAGTCTCAGCCTGTTCTGTTGCTTCGGTCTGTCTAGACCACATTCTCTGGCTCCCGGGGACTGCCAGTTAGTTCATCAGCACACAAAAGAGAGAGTGCAAAGATGACGGTGGGGATTTTCAGAGTTACCTGCCAGGAAATGAATGGAAGACTGAGTTATTTCTCAAAATCATAAGCCCTGCTATTTCCTTGGGAGATATTAAGCTCCAATCTCCAATTTTAAAGGCATAACACTCTTTCTATGCCGCAAATATTCATTGAGAATTTACTAAATGTCAGACACTCTTCTAAATTAAAACATGCCATGTAGAAAATCCAAGGACGCCATGGCCTTGCAGGCCCTCCCCCTAACAATGCTTTTCTTTCTTCGGCGTGTCTTCAGGCACTCTCCAGCATGAACAGAGCACTGATTGCATTTTATTCGAAACCTTCTTTGGTTGTTTACAATAGTTCTCAATTCTATTTCCTAATTTGGCTTTCATCTATTCATCTAAAAATAACATTTTTAAGTACGTATTTTATTATTTTTGTGTATGCCTGTGTCAATGTAGGGCATCTGTCCACAGACACAGAGGCCAAACAAGGGCATTGGATCCCCTGGAGCTGGACGTGCAGGGGGTTGATAGTCACTCGATACAGGGGCTGAGCACTGCACTTGGATATTTTTGGAAGAGTAGCAAGTAGTCTCAACTGCTGAAGCATCTCTCCAGACCCCTGAACTGGTTTTGCACGGAGCTATGAATGATCACTTGGTCCTAGATATGTGTCCTTCTTCCCTCACTGGGAGAGCACAGTGTGCCTAATATCACAGTTGAGCCTCCATAACCAAGTTCAGATAGGGTACCACGGGTGGACTTTTCTCACAGTATCTGAAACTGTATGTGTAGCAGCTGCATATAGTCTGCATTGCGCTGTGTACTGCAAGTAAATGATAGCGTAAAGGGAGATATACAGAGTTTCTATGGCAACACAATGTCACTTTCTGTAAGTGACTTGAGAAGATGCATACCTTGGTACTCTGGGGAGTCCTGGAGCAAATTCTTTTGGGAGATGGAATGATTCCCAACTATTACCTATGGTATAAAGACATCAGAGGCCCTTCCCTAGCAGAACTGGATACTTACAAGGGATTCTATCACATGTATCAGGTAAATAAAACATAACCTGGTTCTCTGAGTCAAATGGTAACTATAAATAGCTTATTCTAGGCTTGGAAGGACAGCCAGGCTCACTTGGCTCAGTGAGTACCTGATGGCTTAACTTTCCTGTAGCGCCCGGAGGGGTAAACACCCAACTTGGTTGTTCAGTTCTGTGCTCTATTTATAGCTTCAAGTTATTTCAGCCAACTTTAACAAAAGCTTCCAGTAAACGAGCTCAGAAAAAAAAGCTCGGGCTATGGGAAGCTGGTTTTCCTGCCTGTTTTCGTGGTCCCTTGGCTTTCTGGCACTTAGGATGCTCTAGTGCTTTCAATCTGTCCTCTCACAGAAGACAGTCAAGCCACTAAGGAAGGTATTGATGGAACAATTATCTGTGATAACTTGGAGAAAGTAGTGAGAAACAGCAAAGAATGGTGAGGCATTCCAAGGCCGCCCAGTAGAGGAGGCTGGAACTGAAAGAGACCCAAGAGGGTAGATGCAGGTGCAGAGGGAGGGAGGGATTCTCCACAGGGATGCAGTAAGTGTTTCCTGAAAATGCAAGAATCTCCTGCCATCCTGAGAGCCTGATATGGATGCAGGGTAGATGCAGACAGAGGTATGGCTCCTCCATGGGGATGCAGGAAGAGTGTTTCCTGAGAAGGCAAAGAATCGACTGCCATTCTGAGAGCCTGACATGGATGCGGGGTAGATGCAGAGAGAGGCGTGGCTTCCCTACAGGGATGCGGTAATAGTGTGTCCTGAAAATGCAGGTGTCTACTGCCATCCTGAGGGCCGGATACGGATCCAGTGGGAGAGCTGCCCCTTTCATTGTTGTCAACCCATCCGACTCCAGAATCCTGCACACAGAAGCCTGTGTGGCCAACCACATTCTCGGCATCCAGTAGTTCTGCGGTTGTGTGGAAAGCAAGTGCCCTGGCCCAGAAAAATCCTAAGCCCTATCATAGCCTATCTGCTTCTCATAGGAAGAAGAGAATTCACACTCACTGAAACCTAAAGTTCTTAGTCCCTTAACCCGCACACTTCTAGTGCTATTTATGGCTCCAGAATGACAATCTCAACTTGATGCCTCAAGGATATGTTCTGTGGTAGAAACATTCCTTCCCTATTTCCTAGAATCTCCAAGCCGATTCAGACCGAGAAAGTTGATATGAAAGCCGTGGTTCCTACTGTGAATTGACGATTTGAAGTGAAAGGTCGCTGTGATGGCAATTCTCGGTGGCCTTACCTACTTGGTTTTGGTCATAGTGTTTCATTACAGCTGCAGAAACCCTAAGACAGCACTGCTACATCATCGACAGACCTAGTATGGACCAGCTCACCTTGGTTGTCATATAGGCTTTCCCATTAAAATACCTGTTATATTTTTACTCAGGGAAAATTTTTGCTTCCTCAAGAAAACTGGTTTAGGAACTTTTATAAGTGATTGTGTGTTTTATTCCCCTCTTCACATGTCCTCAGACTCTTCATATGGTCATGTTCATATGACAGGGCCATGGGTTTTTTGCAGGAGTTATGTCCCATGCTGGATATGGTGTACTTACAAAAACTTGCTTGTACTATGCTATCAAGAGGCATTGCTGTGACATTCTCGTGATCGTGAACTGGTGTGATGTTTACTCGCACAATCAGCTCCTTCTAAATAAGGATTGTAAGATAACAGCTGCCCTGTTTGGTCCCGCCTGCGTTTCAGCTGTTAATGTGATGGTTGCTATACTGATTCACTTGCCATTTTGTCACTATATGTTTGTATTTCATCTAGGAGATTGGGAAGGGGCTTCTTTGTTTTAGGTTTTAAGAATTTTACTTTCAACTCATAAAAGAGAGGTCAATAGATTTTCTAATAAGCAAGAGGGGAAGGAAAGAGAAAGTGAAAGCAAAAGAGAGAGAATAAAAAGGAAAAAGAGAGAGAATGGAAAGGAAAGAGAGAGAATGGAAAGGAAAAAGAGAGAGAATGGAAAGGAAAAAGAGAAAGAGAGAAAGGAAGGAAGGAAGGAAGGAAGGAAGGGAGGAAGGAAGGAAGGAAGGAAGGAAGGAAGGAAGGAAGGAAGGAAGGAAGGAAGAGAGAAAGTAAGTTGGTAAACAAACAAACAAGACAAACAACCACTTTCATCTTGAAGGAACTAAGAGGTAGTTTATTTTGGAGGCATTTTTGTCCTGTGAACACAGATTTGGCTTACCCCAAATTTCACATTCCAGTGTGGAAGCAATTTCATGTATAATGTGTTCTGGGCACCAGATCTCATAATAGATGGGTGTGAGCCATCATGTGGGTTGCTGGGAATTGAACTCAGGACCTCCGGAACAGCAGTCAGTTCTTTTAACCTCTGAGCCATCTCTCCAGCCCCTCATGAAGTTTTTATAGTCTGACAGAACAAAGAAAGTCATAAATCAAGACAAGTTTAGAATATATTGGTGGGTCCAGAGAGGCAGGTGCAGAGAGATTGGGGAGGATTTTTCTGCATGTTCAAGATGCTATTTGATGAGATTCTTAGCTTTTGGATCATTAGAAGCTATTGGTCTGCTCAGTTACTAGATTCCCAAAAGGTTTCTTATCAACTGAACGCTGCCTCCATCAGTTTATAGGTGGCTAGGCTGTCTCTGTTTCCTAGCAACTGTGGACAGAGAAGTAGTGGAAATGAATAGACGAAGTATCTCTATGGTAGTAGACAGAGATCTTGGTATATGCCAAGAATAGCATGGCTAGACTCTCTTGCTAAAGACACCACATGCTTGAACACGATAACATGAAGAACTCAATCTGGCCCTCGTTTGGGAGCTTCATTCTTCTTGACTGCCTTCCATGGTGCTAGGATGCGTCATGCATACTACTGGAGAAGAAAACCAACTCTAGTTCTTACCTATCTGTGAGTTCTATGAGCTACAACAATCCTGGTGAGAAAGGTTGTAGGGACACAAATGCATGGGAATATGACTAGACAAAGGTCTAGATGCCCGTGAACTGATGGATGCATCATTCAGCTGTTCAGAAGAATGAAATTCACCAATAAAGGGATACAGCTAGAAACAATAACTCTAAGTGAGGTGGCCTAGGCACAGACGGATAAACGTCTTGTCTTCTCTCATTTATGGATGTTAACTTTGAATCTTCTGGTATGTGCGTTCCCTTTAGAATCCACATGGGAGTCATGGGATTCTTAAGGGTCCAGTGAGGGGAGGCGATATGGAAGGCAATGGTATAAAAGATTACGTGGAAATAATGAGGGAGCAAGGGTTAAGTAGTTTGGAGAATGGAACGGGGGAAAAGACACAGGAGGGAAGACAGCGAATGGTAACCAACACTAAAGACGTTTCTAGAAAGTCATCTGGAAGCCTATACCGTAGAAGTTCCTAAAATACCAGTAGGCATGTAAGAGTGCACGAAGTCCATGTGTTTACAGACAGCACTAGAGAGCCCAGCATTGTTAAACATGCAGGCTTTTTTCTTCAACTGAAGAAGTTGACCCCTGTTCACCTGAAAGGCTGGAGTGGGTATAGTTTAATAACCTGGTGATCTTTTGTGATTCCGTGGAGGCAGCCCTCACCTCTTATCCTGAGCATTATTTCGCAGTCAATAGAACCCATTCTTAGGGAAGACATCACAAGGACTTTGCAAAAGCAGTATTTTGCAAAGGAGTTTGATGTAGTCCTGCCTTAAGCTTTGTTGTGATAATTGTCAGGAGGAAACTTTTCCCAAAAGTTTTACTGTGTTTAAATATGTAAAAACAAACAAACAAAAAGCCCTGCTTGGCATCAGACTTAGCACTTTGCATCCTTCTGGCTAACAAAGCCATGCTAAACCGAGTGTCATTTTGGCCTCTCTGTGGCTCATTCCATTGCCAGTTTCAAAGCTTGAAGGACCCCCCCCACACACACACACATGCACGCATATAAAAAAAGCATAAAGGGAGGTTCCTTTCATCTGGCAACCATACTTTACTAGATCCCACAAGCTAACAAATACAAAAGCCCGGTGACAAACATAGGCTACTTCTTTTTTAGTTGTTGTTTAGTGAGGTCCTACAGACTCGTCAAAACGCAGTCCGTTGCAAATTCTCTTCCTTACCACCCAGAACGTGATGGTTTGGGAACACTTTTTATTTACAGGAATGTGTGTGGGTCTATGGGGATAAACATCCAACA
>NC_134596.1:10952500-10960000 GCF_037038515.1 Microtus pennsylvanicus | reverse complement strand
AATCCAAAAGCTCTCCAATTTTTGTACTTAGGGTGGGCACGAGTCCTGACAGTTCCTCTTGCCCTTGTCCCATTGTTGTTGTGTCCAATTCCTCAGAGAGGATCATTGAGAATCTCTGTTATGATTTCACTGCTTCCATCTCTTTTGTGTCTTTCTTTCTGACATGTAACAGCAAAAACTTGAAATCAATGTATTTCTAGGGTGTGGTACATTGCTTTTTAGAAGCAGAATATGGAAGCAAAGATCTGGACAGTTTTTGCATCCAGCAAATTGTTCTTCTCTCAAAATTTAGGAGATCAAAGCTCGTCTGCACTGTAACTGTCTTCCTTAAAAATACAAGAGTGCTAGCCATGTTCTGGAAGCATCACGGTTGTCAAGACCACCACTTATCTGGACCTCAGAGGCTTTCTCTTTGAATCCATCAGCGTCCTCAGAAATATGTTCTCATCATCAATCCAGAGAAGGCAGCTTTGAACACATGAGCACCTCCAGTGACACTGGAAAGCAGTGATAGATAGACTCTTGGCTTTGAAGAGAAAGATCAGCATTGTGCCGCAGGCTTATCTCTCTGGATCTCTACTGAGGCAAATCATCAATGATATTACGAGACATATTCTCCTATACTATATAGCCCATTTGTCAACAAAAAATATCAGCACTCTCTTGTGCCACAGGAACAGAAATCGAATCTAAACACATCCAGAATTTTGATGAGTTAAATTTGATCTTGACAATTAGCTTCATGGCAAATAGAAGAAATGTATAAAATAAAATGTAGCAAAAATATAGGGGTTTACATAATATGATTCAAAGGGCAAAACTTCCCTTGGTGTCTTGAATATCTACTCGAGGCAGAAGATTTTGATAGTTTTACTATCCTCCTACTTCAATGTGTCATCATCATCATCATCATTATCATCATCATCATCATCTTCATCATCATCATCATCATCTTCTTCATCATTATCATCATCATCATCATCATCATCATTATCATCATCATCATCATCATTATCATCATCATCATCATCATCATCATTATCATCCTCATCATCATCATCATCATCAATATCATCATCATCATCAATATCATCATTATCATCATCATTATCATCATCATCATCATCATTATCATCATCATCATCATCATCATCAATATCATCATCATCATCAATATCATCATTATCATCATCATTATCATCATCATCATCATCATTATCATCATCATCATCATTATCATCATTATCATCATCATCATCATCATCATCATCATCATTATCATCATCATCATCATTATCATCATCATCATCATCATCATCATCATTATCATCATCATCATCATCATCATCATCATCATTATCATCATCATCATCATCATTATCATCATCATCATTATCATCATTATCATCATCATCATCATCATTATCATCATCATCATCATCATCATTATCATCATCATCATCATCATCATTATCATCATCATCATCATTATCATCATCATCATCATCATCATCATCATCCACATTGTCTTATGACTTATCCTCCACCCTTTCTACCAACATTTATTTCCTCAGTTTACCTTTATGAACTTTGCAATTATCTTTGCAAGTGTCCATGTTTCTATCATCGTGAAATTCTTATTCTGACAACCTCAACTTAGTGACATTCAACCGTGCTATTATCATAAGGGAAAATCCAACAGAAACAACAATAATAGGCAATTATCACCAATGAATTCTAATTCAATTTTATGTTTGTGGGGTTGTTTTGTGTGTTTGTGTGCCTCCTGTGACAACCTGCACTTCTATTTCATGAAAATTTCCAATGTTCACCTTCAAATTCCATATTAGTTAAAAATTCTATTGGAATTGACCCTGATACTTTCCCTGAGCTTGAGAATCCAGATTTGTTTGACACACTCCTCTTGTTCAGATTTGAGATTAAATGCATTCTGCAAAACATATATAATCAACCTGCCATTTGGAGAGGTTCTCTATGAAAACAGACATGCCCAGATGAACCAGTAATCTGGAAATCTGACAAAATTGTTCTGAAATTCAGAGGGGGACAGTTCCGAATTCACATAAATTAAACTCAGAGTAGCAAAACAGTTATCATCCTTCCTGGTGTGCTAGAAAGCTACATTCAAGGGTGGGATCTGTTGCAATTCTCAGGTACATAACTATCACAAAAGCTTGGAAAGAAGAGTTGGGTGAATCGAGGTCAGGTGAAAAACTGTTGGAATATGGGATGCATGAAAATTGGGCATCTTAAATTGACCATACATCATAAAGATTGAATATGATGGTGCTTTTAACAGACATTTTTGAATAACATTCACACACCTGGGGTGACTCAAATTAAAACTATTCCCTCAATGGTAATATTGCTTTAATTTTTCACTAGTTTGGAAAGGGATTCTCCTCTATGATACCTAGCATGACAAAGGACTGTAGAATGATAGCCTTGAGGACATGGGCATGAATAAAACCAAACTGGTAAAGAGGTTATCATCTTAGAAATTATACTTTGTGAAATCATGAAGTCAAAGATGTTGACTTTTAACAATCCCCAGTCTTAGCACACATTATTCAGTCAAGAGATAGCAACTTGCTGCTTACCATTTCTGCACAAAGAATAAGAAAACCTCCAGGATTCTATTCAGTAACAGGAGAGGAATAAGTTATCGGGAATGCTAATTACTAAAGACAGCTCTGTCTGCCTTGATAGCCACATAATGCAGACTACCTAGCATACCCACATTTTCCAATTAACATTTCCCTATTCCAACCAACATTTACCTGTTTCATCTTTCCCATATTTTGGCTTGTCTTACAATGACACCTTACCTTCCTGATTGCTTCTACTAAATCTGCCAGTCTCTGTCCTTTAGACAATAACCTAAGTGGAGACCACTGCTTTCCCTTTGATATAGTAATGGCACATTTATACTATCATTGAAATATAAGGCACATATTTCTCATACTCATTTGTCCTGACATATTCTATTCCACATCTCTTAGCACACTGTACCTGCTTTAAGAAGGATGAATCCTGACAGTATCTATGACGTTGCTTTTATATGTTTAAAAGGACATGGTTGAGCAAACTGTTCCCTCGATGTGTATCATCTTCTGGTTCATCATGTGAAAATGTTTTTCACCCTAGAAAAGCAACAGCATTATGGAATGTAAGTTGAAACAGAGATATCCATCAAAAAGCAGACAATGTCTGGACCTTGGGTCATTCCACTTAAACCCAAGAAATGGAATATCTTTGAATAGGTAACGTGTGCAATACTTATTTCTCTGAAGTATAGGAAATGACAACATAAACTAAACTGGTGGATGGCAATCATAAATTCTCTTTCTATCTTCTGTTTTGGAATGTTGTATGTCATTTCTAGAGCAAGAGGTTTTGTTTAATCGAATTCCCTTCCCATATTACAATGTTGGTGATCGTACCCTTTCTCTGTATCTTAGGGGAAACCTAATGATTTTCTTTCATCATTTCTCTGCGGTATATGCAACTTATCTCTGAATCATTTTCTGTTAGATGTCAATTGGTTATTCTGAGGAGAGCTTGAATTCATCCCTGGAACACTTGAAAATTTCAGGTGTCTAATGCATTATTTAGGCTCCTTGTGAACATGTTTCCCATTTGTTTCCCCGGCTCTCTGTCTTGGAGGCCCGGATGGAAGTGAAATGCTTGATGGACGTTGGAATTATATCTATGTGCCATGCCAACTATATTCTTTGTGAATCTCTCAGCATGCTAATAAATCAAAACAAATTAAACTAAGTAGAGGTCCCAATCACAGACCAGGCTGATTAAGACACATTTTAATTGGACTTTATCAAAAATATTCTCATTTTGAATAAGAAATTATGATAGGAAGATATGATTGCTGAGAATATCTGGATCTGAGAAGCAACTGGATATGATGCCTGGAGTGTGAGATGACCATTAGCATGTAGAATTGATACACCATCCAGGGATTATGATGTATTCAGAGACAAAAAAGACAAATGGAATGACTGTCCAAATATGAGAAATTGTCCGGCATTCCTGCCTAATTGGGAAAGCAACAGGAATCCAAAA
This sequence comes from Microtus pennsylvanicus, assembly GCF_037038515.1. NCBI lineage: Eukaryota > Metazoa > Chordata > Mammalia > Rodentia > Cricetidae > Microtus > Microtus pennsylvanicus. The sequence continues at coordinate 10,955,899 of NC_134596.1, read as the reverse complement.
GCTCTCCAATTTTTGTACTTAGGGTGGGCACGAGTCCTGACAGTTCCTCTTGCCCTTGTCCCATTGTTGTTGTGTCCAATTCCGCAGAGAGGATCATTGAGAATCTCTGTTATGATTTCACTGCTTCCATCTCTTTTGTGTCTTTCTTTCTGGCATGTAACAGCAAAAACTTGAAATCAATGAATTTCTAGGGTGTAGTACATTGCTTTTTAGAAGCCGAATATGGAAGCAAAGATCTGGACAGTTATTGCATCCAGCAAATTGTTCTTCTCTCAAAATTTAGGAGATCAAAGCTCGTCTGCACTGTAACTGTCTTCCTTAAAAATACAAGAGTGCTAGCCATGTTCTGGAATCATCACGGTTGTCAAGACCACCACTTATCTGGACCTCAGAGGCTTTCTCTTTGATTCCATCAGCGTCCTCAGAAACATGTTCTCATCATCAATCCAGAAAAGGCAGCTTTGAACACATGACCACCTCCAGTGACACTGGAAAGCAGTGATAGATAGACTCTTGGCTTGGAAGAGAAAGATCAGCATAGTGCAGCAGGCTTCTCTCTCTGGATCTCTACTGAGGCAAATCATCAATGATATTACGAGACATATTCTCCTATACTATATAGCCCATTTGTCAACAAAATTATCAGCACTCTCTTGTGCCACAGGAACAGAAATCGAATCTAAACACATCCAGATTTTGATGAGTTAAATTTGATCTTGACAATTAGCTTCATGGCAAATAGAAGAAATGTATAAAATAAAATGTAGCAAAAATATAGGGGTTTACATAATATGATTCAAAGGCCAAAACTTCCCTTGGTGTCTTGAATATCTACTCGAGGCAGGAGATTTTGATAGTTTTACTATCCTTCTACTTCAATGTGTCATCATCATCATCATTATCACTCTCACTATCATTATCATCCTCCTCCTCCTCCTCCTCATAATCAATATCATCATCATCATTATCATCATCATCATCATCATTATCATTATCATCATCATCATCATCATCATCATCATCATCATTATCATCATCATCATCATCATCATCATTATCATCATCATCATCATCATCATCATTATCATCATCATCATCATTATCATCATCATCATCATTATCATCATCATCATCATCATCACCATCATCATTATCATCATCATCATCATCATTATCATCATCATCATTATCATCATCATCATCATCATTATCATCATCATCATCATCATTATCATCATCATCATCATCATCATCATCATTATCATCATCATCATCATCATTATCATCATCATCATCATTATCATCATCATCATCATCGTCATCATTATCATCATCATCATCATCATCATCCACATTGTCTTATGACTTATTCTCCACCCTTTCTACCACACATTTTTTCCTCAGTTTACCTTTATGAACTTTGCAATTATCTTTGCAAGTGTCCATGTTTCTATCATCGTGAAATTCTTATTCTGACAACCTCAACTTAGTGACATTCAACCGTGCTATTATCATAAGGGAAAATCCAACAGAAACAACAATAATAGGCATTATCACCAATAAATTCTAATTCAATTTTATGTTTGTGGGGTAGTTTTGTGTGTTTGTGTGCCTCCTGTGACAACCTGCACTTCTATTTCATGAAAATTTCCAATGTTCACCTTCAAATTCCATATTAGTTAAAAATTCTATTGGAATTGACCCTGATACTTTCTCTGAGCTTGAGAATCCTGATTTGTTTGACACACTCCTCTTGTTCAGATTTGAGATTAAATGCATTCTGCAAAACATATATAATCAACCTGCCATTTGGAGAGGTTCTCTATGAAAACAGACATGCACAGATGAACCAGTAACCTGGAAATCTGACAAAATAGTTCTGAAACTCAGAGGGGGGAACAGTTCTGAATTCACATAAATTAAACTCAGAGTAGCAAAACATTTATCCTGCTTCTCGGTTTGCTAGAAAGCTACATTCATGGGTGGGATCTGTTGCAAATCTCAGGTACATAACTATCACAAAAGCGTGGAAAGAAGAGTTGGGTGAATGGAGGTCAGGTGAAAAACTGTTGGAATATCGGATGCATTAAATTTGGGCATTTTTAATTGACCATACATCATAAAGATTGAATACGATGGTGCTTTTAACAGACATTTTTGAATAACCTTCACACACATTGGGTGACTCAAATTAAAACTATTCCCTCAATGGTAATATTTCTTTAATTTTTCACTAGTTTGCGAAGGCATTCTCCTCTATGATACCTAGCATGACAAAGGACTGTAGAATGATAGACTTGAGGACATGGGCATGAATAAAACCAAACTGGTAAAGAGATTATCATCTTAGAAATTATACTTTGTGAAATCATGAAGTCAAAGATGTTGACTTTTAAAAATACCCAGTCTTAGCAGAAATAATTCAGTCAAGAGATAGAGACTCGCTGCTTACCATTTCTGCACAAAGAATAAGAAAACCTCCAGGATTCTATTCTGTAACAGAAGAGAAATGGAAGTTATCAGGAATGCTAAGTACTCCACACAACTCTGTCTGCCTTGATAGCCACATAATGCAGACTACCAAGCATACCCAAATTTTCCAGTTAACATTTCCCTATTCCTACCCACATTTACATGTTTCGTCTTTCCTATATTTTGGCTTGTCTTACAATGACACCTTACGTTCCTGATTGCTTCTACTAAATCTGCCAGTCTCTGTCCTTTAGACAATAACCTAAGTGGAGACCACTGCTTTCCCTTTGATATAAAAGTTGCAGATTTACAACATCATTGGGATGTAAGGCACATATTTCTCACACTCATTTGTCATGACATCTTCTAGTCCACATCTCTTAGCACACTGTACCTGCTTTAAGAAGAATGAATCCTGACAGTATCTATGACGTTGCTTTTATATGTTTAAAAGGACATGGTTGCGCAAACAGTTCCCTCGATGTGTATTATCTTCTGGTTCATCATGTGAAAATGTTTTTCACCCTAGAAAAGCAACAGCATTATGGAATGTAAGTTGAAACAGAGATATCCATCAAAAAGCAGACAATGTCAGGACCTTGGGTCATTCCACTGAATGCAAGAAAGGTAATATCTTTGACTATGTAACATGTGGAATACTTATTTCTCTGAAGTATAGGAAATGGCAAGATGAAGTAAAATGGTGGATGCCAAACATATATTCCCTTCCTATCTTCTGTATTGGAATGGTGTATGTCATTTCTAGAGCAGAAGGTGTTGTCCATTCAAATTCCCTTCCCATGGACAATGTTGGTGATCATATCCTTTCTCTGGATCTTTGAGGAAACCTAAGGATTTTCTTTCATCATGTCTCTGTGGTATATGCAACTTATCTCTGAATCATTTTCTGTTAGATGTCAATTGGTT
>NC_134596.1:10932500-10945000 GCF_037038515.1 Microtus pennsylvanicus | reverse complement strand
ATAATGCAGACTACCTAGCATACCCACATTTTCCAATTAACATTTCCCTATTCCAACCAACATTTACCTGTTTCATCTTTCCCATATTTTGGCTTGTCTTACAATGACACCTTACCTTCCTGATTGCTTCTACTAAATCTGCCAGTCTCTGTCCTTTAGACAATAACCTAAGTGGAGACCACTGCTTTCCCTTTGATATAGTAATGGCACATTTATACTATCATTGAAATATAAGGCACATATTTCTCATACTCATTTGTCCTGACATATTCTATTCCACATCTCTTAGCACACTGTACCTGCTTTAAGAAGGATGAATCCTGACAGTATCTATGACGTTGCTTTTATATGTTTAAAAGGACATGGTTGAGCAAACTGTTCCCTCGATGTGTATCATCTTCTGGTTCATCATGTGAAAATGTTTTTCACCCTAGAAAAGCAACAGCATTATGGAATGTAAGTTGAAACAGAGATATCCATCAAAAAGCAGACAATGTCTGGACCTTGGGTCATTCCACTTAAACCCAAGAAATGGAATATCTTTGAATAGGTAACGTGTGCAATACTTATTTCTCTGAAGTATAGGAAATGACAACATAAACTAAACTGGTGGATGGCAATCATAAATTCTCTTTCTATCTTCTGTTTTGGAATGTTGTATGTCATTTCTAGAGCAAGAGGTTTTGTTTAATCGAATTCCCTTCCCATATTACAATGTTGGTGATCGTACCCTTTCTCTGTATCTTAGGGGAAACCTAATGATTTTCTTTCATCATTTCTCTGCGGTATATGCAACTTATCTCTGAATCATTTTCTGTTAGATGTCAATTGGTTATTCTGAGGAGAGCTTGAATTCATCCCTGGAACACTTGAAAATTTCAGGTGTCTAATGCATTATTTAGGCTCCTTGTGAACATGTTTCCCATTTGTTTCCCCGGCTCTCTGTCTTGGAGGCCCGGATGGAAGTGAAATGCTTGATGGACGTTGGAATTATATCTATGTGCCATGCCAACTATATTCTTTGTGAATCTCTCAGCATGCTAATAAATCAAAACAAATTAAACTAAGTAGAGGTCCCAATCACAGACCAGGCTGATTAAGACACATTTTAATTGGACTTTATCAAAAATATTCTCATTTTGAATAAGAAATTATGATAGGAAGATATGATTGCTGAGAATATCTGGATCTGAGAAGCAACTGGATATGATGCCTGGAGTGTGAGATGACCATTAGCATGTAGAATTGATACACCATCCAGGGATTATGATGTATTCAGAGACAAAAAAGACAAATGGAATGACTGTCCAAATATGAGAAATTGTCCGGCATTCCTGCCTAATTGGGAAAGCAACAGGAATCCAAAAGCTCTCCAATTTTTGTACTTAGGGTGGGCACGAGTCCTGACAGTTCCTCTTGCCCTTGTCCCATTGTTGTTGTGTCCAATTCCGCAGAGAGGATCATTGAGAATCTCTGTTATGATTTCACTGCTTCCATCTCTTTTGTGTCTTTCTTTCTGGCATGTAACAGCAAAAACTTGAAATCAATGAATTTCTAGGGTGTAGTACATTGCTTTTTAGAAGCCGAATATGGAAGCAAAGATCTGGACAGTTATTGCATCCAGCAAATTGTTCTTCTCTCAAAATTTAGGAGATCAAAGCTCGTCTGCACTGTAACTGTCTTCCTTAAAAATACAAGAGTGCTAGCCATGTTCTGGAATCATCACGGTTGTCAAGACCACCACTTATCTGGACCTCAGAGGCTTTCTCTTTGATTCCATCAGCGTCCTCAGAAACATGTTCTCATCATCAATCCAGAAAAGGCAGCTTTGAACACATGACCACCTCCAGTGACACTGGAAAGCAGTGATAGATAGACTCTTGGCTTGGAAGAGAAAGATCAGCATAGTGCAGCAGGCTTCTCTCTCTGGATCTCTACTGAGGCAAATCATCAATGATATTACGAGACATATTCTCCTATACTATATAGCCCATTTGTCAACAAAATTATCAGCACTCTCTTGTGCCACAGGAACAGAAATCGAATCTAAACACATCCAGATTTTGATGAGTTAAATTTGATCTTGACAATTAGCTTCATGGCAAATAGAAGAAATGTATAAAATAAAATGTAGCAAAAATATAGGGGTTTACATAATATGATTCAAAGGGCAAAACTTCCCTTGGTGTCTTGAATATCTACTCGAGGCAGGAGATTTTGATAGTTTTACTATCCTTCTACTTCAATGTGTCATCATCATCATCATTATCACTCTCACTATCATTATCATCCTCCTCCTCCTCCTCCTCATAATCAATATCATCATCATCATTATCATCATCATCATCATCATTATCATTATCATCATCATCATCATCATCATCATCATCATTATCATCATCATCATCATCATCATCATCATTATCATCATCATCATCATCATCATCATTATCATCATCATCATCATCATCATTATCATCATCATCATCATTATCATCATCATCATCATCATTATCATCATTATCATCATCATTATCATCATCATCATTATCATCATCATCATCATCATTATCATCATCATCATCATCATTATCATCATCATCATCATCATCATCATCATTATCATCATCATCATCATCATTATCATCATCATCATCATTATCATCATCATCATCATCGTCATCATTATCATCATCATCATCATCATCATCCACATTGTCTTATGACTTATTCTCCACCCTTTCTACCACACATTTTTTCCTCAGTTTACCTTTATGAACTTTGCAATTATCTTTGCAAGTGTCCATGTTTCTATCATCGTGAAATTCTTATTCTGACAACCTCAACTTAGTGACATTCAACCGTGCTATTATCATAAGGGAAAATCCAACAGAAACAACAATAATAGGCATTATCACCAATAAATTCTAATTCAATTTTATGTTTGTGGGGTAGTTTTGTGTGTTTGTGTGCCTCCTGTGACAACCTGCACTTCTATTTCATGAAAATTTCCAATGTTCACCTTCAAATTCCATATTAGTTAAAAATTCTATTGGAATTGACCCTGATACTTTCTCTGAGCTTGAGAATCCTGATTTGTTTGACACACTCCTCTTGTTCAGATTTGAGATTAAATGCATTCTGCAAAACATATATAATCAACCTGCCATTTGGAGAGGTTCTCTATGAAAACAGACATGCACAGATGAACCAGTAACCTGGAAATCTGACAAAATAGTTCTGAAACTCAGAGGGGGGAACAGTTCTGAATTCACATAAATTAAACTCAGAGTAGCAAAACATTTATCCTGCTTCTCGGTTTGCTAGAAAGCTACATTCATGGGTGGGATCTGTTGCAAATCTCAGGTACATAACTATCACAAAAGCTTGGAAAGAAGAGTTGGGTGAATGGAGGTCAGGTGAAAAACTGTTGGAATATCGGATGCATTAAATTTGGGCATTTTTAATTGACCATACATCATAAAGATTGAATACGATGGTGCTTTTAACAGACATTTTTGAATAACCTTCACACACATTGGGTGACTCAAATTAAAACTATTCCCTCAATGGTAATATTTCTTTAATTTTTCACTAGTTTGCGAAGGCATTCTCCTCTATGATACCTAGCATGACAAAGGACTGTAGAATGATAGACTTGAGGACATGGGCATGAATAAAACCAAACTGGTAAAGAGATTATCATCTTAGAAATTATACTTTGTGAAATCATGAAGTCAAAGATGTTGACTTTTAAAAATACCCAGTCTTAGCAGAAATAATTCAGTCAAGAGATAGAGACTCGCTGCTTACCATTTCTGCACAAAGAATAAGAAAACCTCCAGGATTCTATTCTGTAACAGAAGAGAAATGGAAGTTATCAGGAATGCTAAGTACTCCACACAACTCTGTCTGCCTTGATAGCCACATAATGCAGACTACCAAGCATACCCAAATTTTCCAGTTAACATTTCCCTATTCCTACCCACATTTACATGTTTCGTCTTTCCTATATTTTGGCTTGTCTTACAATGACACCTTACGTTCCTGATTGCTTCTACTAAATCTGCCAGTCTCTGTCCTTTAGACAATAACCTAAGTGGAGACCACTGCTTTCCCTTTGATATAAAAGTTGCAGATTTACAACATCATTGGGATGTAAGGCACATATTTCTCACACTCATTTGTCATGACATCTTCTAGTCCACATCTCTTAGCACACTGTACCTGCTTTAAGAAGAATGAATCCTGACAGTATCTATGACGTTGCTTTTATATGTTTAAAAGGACATGGTTGCGCAAACAGTTCCCTCGATGTGTATTATCTTCTGGTTCATCATGTGAAAATGTTTTTCACCCTAGAAAAGCAACAGCATTATGGAATGTAAGTTGAAACAGAGATATCCATCAAAAAGCAGACAATGTCAGGACCTTGGGTCATTCCACTGAATGCAAGAAAGGTAATATCTTTGACTATGTAACATGTGGAATACTTATTTCTCTGAAGTATAGGAAATGGCAAGATGAAGTAAAATGGTGGATGCCAAACATATATTCCCTTCCTATCTTCTGTATTGGAATGGTGTATGTCATTTCTAGAGCAGAAGGTGTTGTCCATTCAAATTCCCTTCCCATGGACAATGTTGGTGATCATATCCTTTCTCTGGATCTTTGAGGAAACCTAAGGATTTTCTTTCATCATGTCTCTGTGGTATATGCAACTTATCTCTGAATCATTTTCTGTTAGATGTCAATTGGTTATTCTGAGGAGAGCTTGCATTCACCCCTGGAACACTTGAAAACTTCAGGTGTCTTCTGCATTATTTAGGCTCCTTGTGAACATGTTTCTCATTTGTATCCGCGGCTCTCTGGCTTGGAGGCCCGGATGGATAAAATGCTTGATGGACATTGTAAGTATATCTATGTGCCATGCCAACTATATTCTTTGTGAATCTCTCAGCATGCTAATAAATCAAAACAAATTAAAGTGAAGGTCCCAATCACAGACAAGGCTGATAAAAAGAAACATTTTAATTGGACTTTATAAAAAATATTCTCATTTTGAATAAGAAATTATGATAGGAAGATATGATTGCTGAGAATATCTGGATTTGAGAAGCAACTGGATATGATGCCTGGAGTGTGAGATAATCATTAGCATGTAGAATTGGTACCCCATCAAGGGATTATGATGTATTCAGAGACAAAAAAGACAAATGGAATGACTGTCCAAATATGAGAAATTGTCAGGCATTCCTGCCTAATTGGCAAAGGAACAGGAATCCAAAAGCTCTCCAATTTTTGTACTTAGGGTGGGCACGAGTCCTGACAGTTCCTCTTGCCCTTGTCCCATTGCTGTTGTGTCCAATTCCTCAGAGAGGATCATTGAGATTCTATGTTATGAATTCACTGCTTCCACCTTTTTTGATCTATCTCTCTGGCATGTAACAGCAAAAACTTGAAATCAATGTATTTCTAGGGTGTGGTACATTGCTTTTTAGAAGCAGAATATGGAAGCAAAGATCTGGACAGTTTTTGCATCCAGCAAATTGTTCTTCTCTCAAAATTTAGGAGATCAAAGCTCGTCTGCACTGTAACTGTCTTCCTTAAAAATACAAGAGTGCTAGCCATATTCTGGAAGCATCACGGTTGTCAAGACCACCACTTATCTGGACCTCAGAGGCTTTCTCTTTGATTCCATCAGCGTCCTCAGAAACATGTTCTCATCATCAATCCAGAAAAGGCAGCTTTGAACACATGACCACCTCCAGTGACACTGGAAAGCAGTGATAGATAGACTCTTGGCTTGGAAGAGAAAGATCAGCATAGTGCAGCAGGCTTCTCTCTCTGGATCTCTACTGAGGCAAATCATCAATGATATTACGAGACATATTCTCCTATACTATATAGCCCATTTGTCAACAAAATTATCAGCACTCTCTTGTGCCACAGGAACAGAAATCGAATCTAAACACATCCAGAATTTTGATGAGTTAAATTTGATCTTGACAATTAGCTTCATGGCAAATAGAAGAAATGTATAAAATAAAATGTAGCAAAAATATAGGGGTTTACATAATATGATTCAAAGGGCAAAACTTCCCTTGGTGTCTTGAATATCTACTCGAGGCAGGAGATTTTGATAGTTTTACTATCCTTCTACTTCAATGTGTTATCATCATCATCATTATCACTCTCACTATCATTATCATCCTCCTCCTCCTCCTCCTCATAATCAATATCATCATCATCATCATCATTATCATCATCATCATCATCATCATCATCATTATCATCATCATCATCATCATTATCATCATCATCATCATTATCATCATCATCATCATCATTATCTTCATCATCATCATCATCATTATCATCATTATCATCATCATCATCATCATTATCATCATCATCATTATCATCATCATCATCATCATTATCATCATCATCATTATCATCATCATCATCATCATCATCATCATTATCATCATCATCATCATCATTATCATCATCATCATCATCATCATTATCATCATCATCATCATCATCATTATCATCATCATCATCATCATCCACATTGTCTTATGACTTATCCTCCACCCTTTCTACCATACATTTTTTCCTCAGTTTACCTTTATGAACTTTGCAATTATCTTTGCAAGTGTCCATGTTTCTATCATCGTGAAATTCTTATTCTGACAACCTCAACTTAGTGACATTCAACCGTGCTATTATCATAAGGGAAAATCCAACAGAAACAACAATAATAGGCATTATCACCAATAAATTCTAATTCAATTTTATGTTTGTGGGGTAGTTTTGTGTGTTTGTGTGCCTCCTGTGACAACCTGCACTTCTATTTCATGAAAATTTCCAATGTTCACCTTCAAATTCCATATTAGTTAAAAATTCTATTGGAATTGACCCTGATACTTTCTCTGAGCTTGAGAATCCAGATTTGTTTGACACACTCCTCTTGTTCAGATTTGAGATTAAATGCATTCTGCAAAACATATATAATCAACCTGCCATTTGGAGAGGTTCTCTATGAAAACAGACATGCACAGATGAACCAGTAACCTGGAAATCTGACAAAATAGTTCTGAAACTCAGAGGGGGGAACAGTTCTGAATTCACATAAATTAAACTCAGAGTAGCAAAACATTTATCCTGCTTCTCGGTTTGCTAGAAAGCTACATTCATGGGTGGGATCTGTTGCAAATCTCAGGTACATAACTATCACAAAAGCGTGGAAAGAAGAGTTGGGTGAATGGAGGTCAGGTGAAAAACTGTTGGAATATCGGATGCATTAAATTTGGGCATTTTTAATTGACCATACATCATAAAGATTGAATACGATGGTGCTTTTAACAGACATTTTTGAATAACCTTCACACACATTGGGTGACTCAAATTAAAACTATTCCCTCAATGGTAATATTGCTTTAATTTTTCACTAGTTTGCGAAGGCATTCTCCTCTATGATACCTAGCATGACAAAGGACTGTAGAATGATAGACTTGAGGACATGGGCATGAATAAAACCAATCTGGTAAAGAGATTATCATCTTAGAAATTATACTTTGTGAAATCATGAAGTCAAAGATGTTGACTTTTAAAAATACCCAGTCTTAGCAGAAATAATTCAGTCAAGAGATAGAGACTCGCTGCTTACCATTTCTGCACAAAGAATAAGAAAACCTCCAGGATTCTATTCTGTAACAGAAGAGAAATGGAAGTTATCAGGAATGCTAAGTACTCCACACAACTCTGTCTGCCTTGATAGCCACATAATGCAGACTACCAAGCATACCCAAATTTTCCAGTTAACATTTCCCTATTCCTACCCACATTTACATGTTTCGTCTTTCCTATATTTTGGCTTGTCTTACAATGACACCTTACGTTCCTGATTGCTTCTACTAAATCTGCCAGTCTCTGTCCTTTAGACAATAACCTAAGTGGAGACCACTGCTTTCCCTTTGATATAAAAGTTGCAGATTTACAACATCATTGGGATGTAAGGCACATATTTCTCACACTCATTTGTCATGACATCTTCTAGTCCACATCTCTTAGCACACTGTACCTGCTTTAAGAAGAATGAATCCTGACAGTATCTATGACGTTGCTTTTATATGTTTAAAAGGACATGGTTGCGCAAACAGTTCCCTCGATGTGTATTATCTTCTGGTTCATCATGTGAAAATGTTTTTCACCCTAGAAAAGCAACAGCATTATGGAATGTAAGTTGAAACAGAGATATCCATCAAAAAGCAGACAATGTCAGGACCTTGGGTCATTCCACTGAATGCAAGAAAGGTAATATCTTTGACTATGTAACATGTGGAATACTTATTTCTCTGAAGTATAGGAAATGGCAAGATGAAGTAAAATGGTGGATGCCAAACATATATTCCCTTCCTATCTTCTGTATTGGAATGGTGTATGTCATTTCTAGAGCAGAAGGTGTTGTCCATTCAAATTCCCTTCCCATGGACAATGTTGGTGATCATATCCTTTCTCTGGATCTTTGAGGAAACCTAAGGATTTTCTTTCATCATGTCTCTGTGGTATATGCAACTTATCTCTGAATCATTTTCTGTTAGATGTCAATTGGTTATTCTGAGGAGAGCTTGCATTCACCCCTGGAACACTTGAAAACTTCAGGTGTCTTCTGCATTATTTAGGCTCCTTGTGAACATGTTTCTCATTTGTATCCGCGGCTCTCTGGCTTGGAGGCCCGGATGGATAAAATGCTTGATGGACATTGTAAGTATATCTATGTGCCATGCCAACTATATTCTTTGTGAATCTCTCAGCATGCTAATAAATCAAAACAAATTAAAGTGAAGGTCCCAATCACAGACAAGGCTGATAAAAAGAAACATTTTAATTGGACTTTATAAAAAATATTCTCATTTTGAATAAGAAATTATGATAGGAAGATATGATTGCTGAGAATATCTGGATTTGAGAAGCAACTGGATATGATGCCTGGAGTGTGAGATAATCATTAGCATGTAGAATTGGTACCCCATCAAGGGATTATGATGTATTCAGAGACAAAAAAGACAAATGGAATGACTGTCCAAATATGAGAAATTGTCAGGCATTCCTGCCTAATTGGCAAAGGAACAGGAATCCAAAAGCTCTCCAATTTTTGTACTTAGGGTGGGCACGAGTCCTGACAGTTCCTCTTGCCCTTGTCCCATTGCTGTTGTGTCCAATTCCTCAGAGAGGATCATTGAGATTCTATGTTATGAATTCACTGCTTCCACCTTTTTTGATCTATCTCTCTGGCATGTAACAGCAAAAACTTGAAATCAATGTATTTCTAGGGTGTGGTACATTGCTTTTTAGAAGCAGAATATGGAAGCAAAGATCTGGACAGTTTTTGCATCCAGCAAATTGTTCTTCTCTCAAAATTTAGGAGATCAAAGCTCGTCTGCACTGTAACTGTCTTCCTTAAAAATACAAGAGTGCTAGCCATATTCTGGAAGCATCACGGTTGTCAAGACCACCACTTATCTGGACCTCAGAGGCTTTCTCTTTGATTCCATCAGCGTCCTCAGAAACATGTTCTCATCATCAATCCAGAAAAGGCAGCTTTGAACACATGACCACCTCCAGTGACACTGGAAAGCAGTGATAGATAGACTCTTGGCTTGGAAGAGAAAGATCAGCATAGTGCAGCAGGCTTCTCTCTCTGGATCTCTACTGAGGCAAATCATCAATGATATTACGAGACATATTCTCCTATACTATATAGCCCATTTGTCAACAAAATTATCAGCACTCTCTTGTGCCACAGGAACAGAAATCGAATCTAAACACATCCAGAATTTTGATGAGTTAAATTTGATCTTGACAATTAGCTTCATGGCAAATAGAAGAAATGTATAAAATAAAATGTAGCAAAAATATAGGGGTTTACATAATATGATTCAAAGGGCAAAACTTCCCTTGGTGTCTTGAATATCTACTCGAGGCAGGAGATTTTGATAGTTTTACTATCCTTCTACTTCAATGTGTTATCATCATCATCATTATCACTCTCACTATCATTATCATCCTCCTCCTCCTCCTCCTCATAATCAATATCATCATCATCATCATTATCATTATCATCATCATCATCATCATCATCATCATCATTATCATCATCATCATCATCATTATCATCATCATCATCATCATCATCATCATCATCATCATTATCATCATCATCATCATCACCATCATCATTATCATCATCATCATCATCATTATCATCATCATCATTATCATCATCATCATCATCATTATCATCATCATCATTATCATCATCATCATCATCATCATCATCATTATCATCATCATCATCATCATTATCATCATCATCATCATCATCATTATCATCATCATCATCATCATCATCCACATTGTCTTATGACTTATCCTCCACCCTTTCTACCACACATTTTTTCCTCAGTTTACCTTTATGAACTTTGCAATTATCTTTGCAAGTGTCCATGTTTCTATCATCGTGAAATTCTTATTCTGACAACCTCAACTTAGTGACATTCAACCGTGCTATTATCATAAGGGAAAATCCAACAGAAACAACAATAATAGGCATTATCACCAATAAATTCTAATTCAATTTTATGTTTGTGGGGTAGTTTTGTGTGTTTGTGTGCCTCCTGTGACAACCTGCACTTCTATTTCATGAAAATTTCCAATGTTCACCTTCAAATTCCATATTAGTTAAAAATTCTATTGGAATTGACCCTGATACTTTCTCTGAGCTTGAGAATCCAGATTTGTTTGACACACTCCTCTTGTTCAGATTTGAGATTAAATGCATTCTGCAAAACATATATAATCAACCTGCCATTTGGAGAGGTTCTCTATGAAAACAGACATGCACAGATGAACCAGTAACCTGGAAATCTGACAAAATAGTTCTGAAACTCAGAGGGGGGAACAGTTCTGAATTCACATAAATTAAACTCAGAGTAGCAAAACATTTATCCTGCTTCTCGGTTTGCTAGAAAGCTACATTCATGGGTGGGATCTGTTGCAAATCTCAGGTACATAACTATCACAAAAGCGTGGAAAGAAGAGTTGGGTGAATGGAGGTCAGGTGAAAAACTGTTGGAATATCGGATGCATTAAATTTGGGCATTTTTAATTGACCATACATCATAAAGATTGAATACGATGGTGCTTTTAACAGACATTTTTGAATAACCTTCACACACATTGGGTGACTCAAATTAAAACTATTCCCTCAATGGTAATATTTCTTTAATTTTTCACTAGTTTGCGAAGGCATTCTCCTCTATGATACCTAGCATGACAAAGGACTGTAGAATGATAGACTTGAGGACATGGGCATGAATAAAACCAAACTGGTAAAGAGATTATCATCTTAGAAATTATACTTTGTGAAATCATGAAGTCAAAGATGTTGACTTTTAAAAATACCCAGTCTTAGCAGAAATAATTCAGTCAAGAGATAGAGACTCGCTGCTTACCATTTCTGCACAAAGAATAAGAAAACCTCCAGGATTCTATTCTGTAACAGAAGAGAAATGGAAGTTATCAGGAATGCTAAGTACTCCACACAACTCTGTCTGCCTTGATAGCCACATAATGCAGACTACCAAGCATACCCAAATTTTCCAGTTAACATTTCCCTATTCCTACCCACATTTACATGTTTCGTCTTTCCTATATTTTGGCTTGTCTTACAATGACACCTTACGTTCCTGATTGCTTCTACTAAATCTGCCAGTCTCTGTCCTTTAGACAATAACCTAAGTGGAGACCACTGCTTTCCCTTTGATATAAAAGTTGCAGATTTACAACATCATTGGGATGTAAGGCACATATTTCTCACACTCATTTGTCATGACATCTTCTAGTCCACATCTCTTAGCACACTGTACCTGCTTTAAGAAGAATGAATCCTGACAGTATCTATGACGTTGCTTTTATATGTTTAAAAGGACATGGTTGCGCAAACAGTTCCCTCGATGTGTATTATCTTCTGGTTCATCATGTGAAAATGTTTTTCACCCTAGAAAAGCAACAGCATTATGGAATGTAAGTTGAAACAGAGATATCCATCAAAAAGCAGACAATGTCAGGACCTTGGGTCATTCCACTGAATGCAAGAAAGGTAATATCTTTGACTATGTAACATGTGGAATACTTATTTCTCTGAAGTATAGGAAATGGCAAGATGAAGTAAAATGGTGGATGCCAAACATATATTCCCTTCCTATCTTCTGTATTGGAATGGTGTATGTCATTTCTAGAGCAGAAGGTGTTGTCCATTCAAATTCCCTTCCCATGGACAATGTTGGTGATCATATCCTTTCTCTGGATCTTTGAGGAAACCTAAGGATTTTCTTTCATCATGTCTCTGTGGTATATGCAACTTATCTCTGAATCATTTTCTGTTAGATGTCAATTGGTTATTCTGAGGAGAGCTTGCATTCACCCCT